>NW_005842650.1:112320-114960 GCF_000455745.1 Alligator sinensis | reverse complement strand
GGGGGTCAGCTTTTCTGCCTTCCGCGCCTTCACCCCAGCTAGGGATATGGTTGATGTTTCCTCCGGGGGCCGATAATAAACCCGGTCGCTCCCCATTATGCATCCGAACTCCCCGAGGGATAGCTTTGTTCTCCGTTCTTTTACCACGGCTTCTTCTCCTTTTACAGAGAAGTAACCATCAATATTTCTTTGATCCCCTTCTACTGCCTGGTGGTAAGCGATATGCGCCCATAGACGTTTGCATTCTCTACACAGCGTGTCCCGGTGCGCCGGGGCAGCACCTGATCAGATTCATCTCCATCACCGTGCCATTAGATCCCATCCTCGTCGCCATGTCTCGGACGGCCAGAGCCGACTCGAGTTACGTTAGAAATTGGTCGTACGTTAGGGCGGCCTGGTGAATGGAGAGGCAGACACAACTTATTGGTTGCAAAAAACTTTACTCACGCTGCTTGCAATCACGACGCAGGTGGTCCGGTCGTCTGAACAACCACGCAAGTTGTTCCAGCTGGCGGGACCCAAGCCAGTTAATCCGTCCGCAATTCGAAGCCGGCGGGGAAAGGGGTACGTCTGGGGTTGCGCTCGGCGACGGGAAGAAAGATTGATAGGTGATCAGTCTATCGATCGGCAGCCACAAGTCAGATAACTTCAGAGGCACTCTGCAGCGTGCTCAAAGCTCTTCGACTTGGGCGGAAGTTGCGCAGAATTTTAAATGGCCAGCAAGCCAATTGCTAGCCGCCACGTGTGAATAATTTAGCACTGGCCAATAGCGGAACACAAATTTACATTCGAATGGCGGGAACTCTTTACACCGTGCATTTCTGTGCTGCAAAGAAGAAATGCATCCTGCAAAGGAAACTGCAAATTGGCGGGAACTCTCTCCTACACGCAGGCTCTCAATTGCTGCAGAACACTCTGCCGTGCAAAGGAGCTCTCATGTGGCCAAGAAATTCCATAGTGCCGAGGCACCAAAATCACTGGGTCGTGACACCAGTTACAGAGGGGAGCTGCACTTCTGTCTGTGTTGTGTGCGTGGCATGTGGCAGATCAGAGACAGGGCAAGCAGCACAGTGGCAGGTGAGTCAGGAAGCTGGAAGCAGAACAGATCAGGCAGGTGGCACAGGACAGGGAGTAGAGAGCAGAGTAGCAGATCAGCCAGGGGAAGGGAACCCGAGTGTTACTCAAGGAGGGTGTGGGGCTAATTTGTGACACATTGGCCAAAAGGTTTGGCCCCTGAGGCCTCGTACAGATGAGCATGGATGTTTGGTTCCTGGAGGACAAGTAGCAGCGGCACATGCCTGTGCCACACGTGCTTTGGTGCATGCAAGTTACCCTGGGGGCGGTAGGGGAGGCTGAGGCCAGCACTGGGCTGGCCCCAGCAGCCTTACTTGGGGTCCTGGGGGCCTCCTGGGGCTGCAGTAGCAGCGACCCTGCCAGGCAGAGCCTGGCTGGCAGGCACAGTGCAGCTCCAGGTGGCCTGGCTCCACTTTTCAGTAGTATGTGCTGCCTGTGTGTGTACTGCTCTGTTTTTTTTTTCTGCGGATATCCAGGAGTCAAAAAAACCCACAGAGAAAAAAACGGAGCAGTGCGTGCATGGGCAGCATGCCCTGGCAGCACGGAGAACACCTGACTGTGTGGTATGTGGCGCTGCAGATGTGTTTGCAGTGCCACATACCGCAGGGCTGCACTTGTCTGGACGTGCCTTGATGGTCTACAATCATGAGCCATAGCAGTACAGTGCTTAGGAAAGCAAGATGGACTGCAAAGGTGTTTGCTTCTTGCACAGCAGGTAAAAGAAGTAAGAAACCTTTGTGTATCCTTCTTACTTGTGCATTCATTTGTGAACCAGACCTAGCTGATTCCCACATCTGGAACCAAGTTAGATCTCTTTTTTTAAAAAAATACAGTAAAAAGAGAGTTTTAAAAGGGAGGAGAATTGACTAAGGCCAAGCAAGGTAGTATTGTTATCCCCCCCAGGTTTGAAGTTCCAGCCTGATGATAAATAGACCTTCAGAAAAAGAGCCCTAGACAGGTTCTGCAGGATGCCTTCTCAGCGTTTCTGAATCAATAAAGGAGCTCATCACAGTACCTTGGAGATTAAACATGCTGCCCGTGCATTACTCCCAGTCCTACCTGGGTGGATAGTGCACAACTTCAAACTCAGAGCTGTCACATGGCTGTACAACCAAACCAGGTCACAAAACAGATTGCATCATTCCAATAAAATTTCTTACCGGTGCCCTTAAGTTTGAGTATGCCATTTCTGATGTCTTTTTGTTCAGTTTAAGGTATATTTGATGGAATCAGCATAGTTCAGAAGAACCTAAGGAAGTCACTTGAAGAGTTTTACCTTACCATGGTCTGCCTGACAGGACGTTTGCCATTCAGCTGAGATAAAACCAAAGGAGGCTACTCTCTCATTTATGGCAAACACCTGGCAGGCTCAGATGCTCCAGTGCTACAGGAGAGATCACAAAACTTAGCCGTGGCCCGTTGTTCAAGAACTCAGGGGGCAATGTGCTGTAATAGGAGCATGATAACTCTTGTCAATTAAACTGAAAACAATTCCTTCAGCCCTCAAAGTAATGCCTATCCAAGTGAGAATAAGTTTTTTCTTAAATGCAGGCTCAAAGCAGGAAT
>NW_005842650.1:101423-112289 GCF_000455745.1 Alligator sinensis | reverse complement strand
GATGACCCCCAGCTAGATGCTTATCTAACCTCCTCTTGAAGACCCCCAGGGTAGGGGAGAGCACCACCTCCCTTGGGAGCCCGTTCCAGACCTTGGCCACTCTAACTGTGAAGAAGTTCTTCCTAATGTCCAATCTAAATCTGCTCTCTGCTAGCTTGTGGCACATTATGAAATGTCTAGGAATATTGCTTCCCCAACACAGCTGTAAGCAAACCACTGTTACAAGAATGTGAATAAACAGCACTTAAACAGTTTATTTCCCTTTTTACCTCAAATCTTTTCTTAGCCCTTAAGCTCCAGTTTTGCCATCCTTGTCATCTCAGTCACTTTCGGTTCTGTTTCCAAGCTGTATTTAATATATGAAACCTGAAATGTTGTCCTATGACAGTCTTTTACCTCTCTAAGCTATTTCTATGGAAATACATTCTTGAGACAAGATTCATTTCTATCAACTCCTAATAATTATGGTCACAGGCTGCCAACTGACCAGTCTGGCCCAAAACTGTTGAAGACATCCACAGAAAGCAGAACAATCCTTTTTTGATTGGTCTCATTGGGTAGAAATGTTGGATCCTGTCCTGTGCATGGATTTGGATAAGAAAATAAAACTTCTATTTCATCAATCTCACTGGCTATAATAGGAATAACAGGAATTTCACACGAAGCACCCACAGTCTGTTAACATGACCTCTTCTTGCATGTTGTTCAGATTCCCCAATCTGGAGATTTGAAGACGATTTTACAAAACTGGATGCAAGTCTATGGTTCACTGCTCATTTTGCTATACTGACCCCCTAGAATGTATCAATAGCTCCTAATATGCAGGTAAGGATTAGAAGTGCTTTTAGAATTACTCTCTCATAACCAGACCCTCGGTGAATCCCAACACTGTGAACCCACAATAATTATAGGCAATAAGATACATAAAGATGCAAGTGATTCAAATATATATATCACACTCTGATATATTTATATGCATTAATACTCCTGTATGAATCATGCAGACAGAAGCACAAGGCAGCAAATGCAGTGTAGGGCTCTGTGACATACAGGTGCTGGAGAGTAAGACTGATAAACAGTATCAGAAAAGGCTGAGGAAGAAATTAAGGAAAAGAATTTAGCAGAAAATGGGGTTTAATTGGATCAGCCTCATGTAGGAACTGCAAGGTTCACAGATACTATGCATGATAACCACATTAGGAATCATTTCCATGAGCAGATAAACAGGGATTGTGAGAGTATTAAAAGGTAAAGCCATGGCTTTGTCTGTTTGTCAAGGTTATAGCTGCTGTGGGTGTGTGGGGGTGTGTAAGAGGACAGTAGAAATAACTCAAATTAGCCAATGTATCAAACTTAAGTCTGCAGTCCAGACTGATGCTGCTGTGTTAAGAAGTGTCAGAGGCATTCATTTAATCTGCTCAAGCTACTCACATCAAACTCCTGCTCCCTCTCTGTATACCATCTTTCTCTCCCACTCACCCACCCACACACTTACTTTCCCATGGAGGGAATGAGTGATCTAAGATAATGAGGTCAAGTGCTGGGGTAGCTGATCAATCTGAGGCAGTTGAAAGGAGAAGAGGCAGAGGATTGGGCAGTCAGTGGGAAGGAGAAGTAAAAGGGGTCTGTGAGGAATTAAGTGTGTGAAGGAGCTGGGAATGCAAAGACATGCTCTTGGGGTAGCTGAGAGGAGAGGAAGAAGAGGAGGAACAGAGGTTAAGACAGCCTTAGGGGATACTGGCATTACTATTAGGTGACTGAGAGAGGTTCAATTGAAGGCATGATGGGATCTGATGCACATGCATGCCAGGAGGTGATTGTGGCAATAGGGAATAGGCTCCCAATCATGTCCTATTTCTGATGCAGGTGGAGCCCAGGTTCCCCCTGAACTGTCAAGTAGGAAGCTGGGTGCCTGGTGGCACATGTGGCTGGGAACACCAGTCAACTGACTGGCACTCCTAGCCATGGAAGCGCAACCAAGCAAAGGGCCCCAGTGCGCTCTCAAAATTGGCAGTGCCAATCAGCTGACTGACACTGAGCCTTGGGTGAACTTCGAGCCACAGGTTTGCAGGAGGCCTCAGGTACAGGGAGGGTGGGTTTATGGCTACAGCTGTACAAGATAATCTGCAGCAGCCTGCAAACCTCAGGGACCCTGGGAAGCATTCAGGCAGCTAGCCCACACTGAGCTCCATGTTGCAAAGTCCACACTGCTATCAGCAGCTGAGCCACCTGGCTTCAAGCTAGCTCAGGTATGTCTACTACAAGCTGCAATTACACCTGTGGAGTGGAGTGAAGTGCAGAGGTACTGTTAGAAGCACAGGTCCCCTCTGAAGGTAGTGAGTGGAAAGGCATTGTACAGAAGGGCATCATTCTATGCTGGACGTAAAGACAAGAGTGACTGCTGAAATTACCAGGTGGCCTAAATAAGTGTCTTGCTTCTCAAGTAGTGTTATAGATTTTAGCAGGACGCTAATTCTTTAATGTGAATAGGAGTAAATAGTCAATAGTAGCAGTAAACATGGAAATAAAGTACAGCATCTCCATTATTAATCCTGAGTTTCAGGTAGTAATCTTTTATTTTTCCTAAAATTCAATGGTATAAAGTTTATTATGCTCAGTGCAAATTCTGTGGTATACAAATCAGAGCAGAAATAAACCTGGGTTCAGTCCCCAGCTATTCCACTGACTTCTTTCCCCTTTCATAGGAAAGTCATTTAACTTTTCCATGCCTCAGTTTCTCTATGTGTAAAGTAAAAATAATAATGTGTAAACTGAGGGTAACAATTATATGTCTAATGGCAATATTTGGCAGTGCATAATACCAACAAGTAGTGCTTTCTCCTGTAAATACCCCTGTTTAACTAGTGGCATGAATAAATATATGTCTAAAGCTTACCTTACTAATGCCTATAAACTAAGTACTTGAATAAAAGCTGTACAGAAGTACAAAGCACTACTGGCCTCCTCTCTTCACTGGACTTCACTCTTTTTTCTCAGGAAAAGCCCAGTTTCCTTTTACATCTGGTATTACCTCTAAGTTGATATTTATTTACTGTAATTACTATTTGGATGAAGAGGAAGGTGTGATGTCTGTGCACGTTTTTAAGAAAATGCAATCAACACGTCTGGATTTAGACTAAACACGCCTTTTTTCCTTGTAGAAAGTTGCTCTTAGTTCTAATGACTTACAGGGCCTAAATAAAATGTTTCAGGTTTACTTAATAAAGTATATTTGCAGATAGCAAGCTAGAAAGGAAACACTTTGTTATACACCAGACACAAATAGACCAGGCATAAGATAAATGTCTAGGTTGCATAAATTCTGAATGGCCCCCCAGTGAGAACAGAGCCATGCATTTCCTTTCATTAGTGTATAGTAACTAAAGGAACATTGAAGTAACCTTTTCCTAAAATTGTTTCCCAAGCTATTCTTAATTTACAATATAAAAGGTATAAAATGCATATTAAAATATGAAATAAAAGTAGAAGTCTCAGACCAGCCTATCATTATAGTTTTAAAGGTTAGGTTAATTTTATTTATTAACTAAGTTCATTTTTGGAGGTGTTTATTTTTCAAAAGAACATTTTATTATACTCTATGCAAATATGTAATGCACTATGGAAAAGTAATTACTGGTGGAACCAGAGGTATAAAAGTCATCATTAGACGTTAATAATGACTTATTGTGTCATCTTTTGAAATAAATATGACCAATTCTACTATAAAAAGGGGAAATTAAAATAAAGGAAAAATGTACAAAATACTTGCTGAGAGGCCATTACTGCTACTTTAGGCATTGGTGTCTTTGTAATGACACAATTACAAAGACACCAATTTTGCGGGGTTTAAGTGAGTTTGCATTGTTGCAAATTGCAACAATGCAGCTGTCAGCTCACCCCCTGGCAATGTGAGAGGCAGTAAGGCTCTGCAGAAAAAAAGGATCAGGTCCCTTGCCACTTCTGCCTTCAGCAGGTGGCTGCTGAAGGTAGAAGTGGTGAGTGACCTATCCTTCCCCCCCCCCCCCCCCCCAGCGCCCCCGCCCCTCTCCCCCCCCCCCCCCCCCCCAGCAGAGCCTGTCCACCTCTTCCGCAGCCTGGGGGAAAGCTGACAGTGGGCCGAGCAACCCATAAGCTTCAGGAGGCTCATGTCCTTCCCTCCCCAGTGGCAGCATCCCCTTGGGCTGCCCAGGCAGGCTGCTAGTGGGCTGGGTGCTGCCCCAGCTTAGGGTCAAAGAAGAGTTGGATCAGGTGGGGTACTGCCTCTGAGCTATGGCAGCACCCGCTCCACTACCAGCCTGGCCAGGTGGCCCCAGGGGGCATCACTGCCACAGAGGGAAGGACTGGGATGCCCCACAACTCAGGGACCACTTGCCCACTGACAGCTTGCCCCCCAGCTATGGGCAGGCTCTACTGGTGGGGGAAAAAAAAAGGAATCAGGCCCCTCACTACAATAGTGACAAAAGATAAAATCCCTAAACTGGAATTGTGGTTTTCAATTAAAAACCCACTGCACCCTGCCTGGTTTGGTATAGGTGCTCTCTAGTGGCCTTAAAGCACACACCTGGTTCAGACCATGGGGCTTGTCCCCATGACTTGGATGTTGGGCTGCGCTTGTCCCCAAGGGAGGCCCCGACACTCGCCAGCCATGACTTGGTCTTCCTTTCGGTAGCAGGACTCTCCCTGGTGGGATCTCGCAAATTGGGCGCTGCCCTTTGTGGGCGTTCTTGGGGGTCCACCTCCCCTACACCCCAGCCATACACCAGCCCTCAGGATGACCAGGTGACGGCTCACCGGTCTGCCTCTTTGATGTTCTCTCCTGCTCTGGTCCCCTCTTGCCTGTCCCTCAGTGCCTCTCTTTGCCCTGGGTGTCTACAGGGTGTAGGATCAGTCCTGCCTCAGCATCCCTTCTGACCTTGCCCTCAGGATGTCACATTCCATGGAGCTGCCTCCGCTCCTCTCCTTGACCCTGCGGGTCTATTGGGGATGCTTTCCGCCAGTTTGGGCCTTGGGTGCCCCTCAAGGTGATAACAAAACAGAAGAAGAAAGAGAGAAAAAGGAAAAGAACAGTAGGGGTTTGGGCCTCAGCCCACCCCACTCATGGATCCGGCGCCTGTGGTCATCAGGATCCCTCGACACCATCCTCCTTGGCCCTGCTGTCCCGACAGGCCAGGTCTATACCCCTTTAAGGGAGCCAGGACCCTTCCTGTGGGTCCTCATCTGCTCTCCCGTGGAGCTGGTGATCCCGTCGTTGTGAGGCCCAGGGGGCAGCCTCGCCTCCTGTCTCTGGCTTTGCTGCTCCCTGCCCTGTTTCCACGCTGCCAGCTTTCAAATCTGCTGGGTGGTGGTTTCTGATGACATCATCTGCTGTTGTCACTCCCAGCTGCAAATAAAAGCAGCTGATGAACTGCGCCGGCAGCAATTCTCAGTGTGGTGTGGCTTTTCCTAAGGGAGGTAAGTGACCCCCCTTCTTAACAATTTTGGGTTCTTCCTTCTTGCAGCTCACCCCAGCCTTGGGTCCCACCATGGGAGAGTGTTTCGGGACCTCCGTTTGTGTTGCCCCGGGACACCCACCATTTCAATTTAGGGGGCACAGAATGCAACCCTAAGGATTAAACCTCGTTCACATGTACAAACGCCCACAACAGAGACTACAGGACTTAGAACACAATATTCCTACTTGATTTTTGCAAATTTCTTAAGATAAATATTGACAATGCAGACTTGAAAATATTTTAAAAACTTTAAATTTTGTTTTCAGTTATTCTTGAAAGATTGCACGTTCCCAACAATGCCACTCCAATCACATACCAATAAAATATTATATATGCAATTACATTTTTCTAAATAGTAATGGATTGATGAAAGTTGGGTGGAAACTGCAAAAACAGTTAGCCCTGTTGAAAGCAAGACAAGCCATGTTCACCTAGGTTATAACAGCTTAGACTATTTCTTGAAATATTTTTTTTATTATTTATTATTTTATTATGAAGCAGTTTCTACAACTCAGCTCACATAAGCAGAAACAATTCAGAGCAAATACTTGCTTTCAGGTCTAATAAGATATTCTTGGTTGTCATGTACAGCACTGATATTATTGTCAATGTGCCAGTAAATGTCATAGTGTTTTATGGAACATACCAAATTGGGCAATACATCAGGCTAGTGCATATCTATTTGCTTAGCTCAGCATTAGTTGATTTGCTCTGTGCGATTCACTAGAACAAAGTGGACAAATACTTTGCCCAGTGTTCACTGGGAACTCGGTGAGTGGTGTGCACACAACAGTTCTTCCACCAGTGTGAAATCAGCACCATTTTTTTTTTGCTGGTGCCTAAAAACAAAAGATCATGAGGACATCAAAACTACAGTGTCAAACACCGTCCAGAGAGATCATACATCTTATGATGGATTCCAGATTTCATGTTTAAAAACCTAAGACCTGCAGGATTACTTAAGAACATTATTATTATTTATGTAACCATAGTACCTAGGCATCCTTGTCATGGGTCAGGACCCCATTCTGCTAGGCTCTGTGTAAACACCAAAAAACAGACAGTCCCTGCTCCAAAGAGTTTATAATCACGTAAGACAAGGAACAACAGATGTGTGGGGGGGTGTAAAGAGACAATGTGACAATATCAATCCGGCAGTAGTCCAAGTATCAAATAAGCAAGTGATTTATATAGTGGTAATCTTTATGTTAGTGCTCCCCAATTTCTTTCTGTTTTTCCTGCCAAATAGCTATTCAAAGTATCAATCATAGTAACATAAAACACTACATAAGAGTAGTTAGCCATATTAGTCTGAAGTCAGGCAGAAGGCAGGGCAGGGTGGCACCTTAAAACACAACTCATTCAGAAAGGCATAAGCTTTTTTCAGCTACAACCTATTTGGTAAGATACAGTGAAATAGTGTGAATAGAAAAATTCACCTATTTCTGTACTGCCGAGATATTGGACCACACAATTGTATGTCATTAATTCAAACTGTTAGCATCCTCTTCTATGGCTCAGACTGTGGTTTGAAATGTACGTTCATACATTACGATTCTATTCTATTCCACTCCATGATACTAAAATGGATGGTGATGATTTTTTCTCTGTGCCTACAGGGGACAAGATAAGAAGTAATCTTATCTGCAGCAAAGTTTTATATTTGGAAGAACTTTAAACTGAGGGCACTTAACCACTACGACAGATTCCTTGGGTAAATTTCAGAGAAGATTTTTTAAGTAAATGTGATATCTTTTATTAGACCAACTAAATAGTTGGAAAAAGTGTTCTTTGCAAGCTTTCAGACACAAACACCCTTCTTCAGGCATAGGGAGAATCTGCTAGTGTTATGTGTTCTCCATGGTGGAAGAGAAGTCTAATACAGGTTTCCCTTGCTTAATGCAGGTTCTGTATGTGTGAATTCTCTTATGATCCTTTTTATACCAAAAATTCATTATAGGCGAGGTAAAGTCACTCTTATGCAATCGATGTGGTGGAAGCCCGCAGTCAGCTTTTGTGCAGTGCACTGTGGGAGCAATGTGCACCAAAATATAGTGTCCTGTGTGGATCTGTTCTCCTTGCTTGTTGTCTGTGACACGTTTCTGTAGTTGCTATCCACATTATGATAGTGCCCTGTGCTTGTGTGTACTGCCTGCTGTTGGTGAATACCGAAATTGTCTTGTAAAAGCAGTAGAAGTGGATCTGGGGGTCAGTACAGTCAAGGTCTTGGAACATATCCCTATTTTCTACATTGTAAAGTGGGTTCCCTTTATTCAAATTCAAGTTATATGCCATTTTCCTGGAACGCATGTACAGCATAAAGCTAGGGAAACCTGTAAAAGATATCACATTTACCCAAAAAACCTTGTCTGCCTATGTCCCTAGACCAACACAGCTACAAGAACAAGCCTAAAGCATAGGTAAATTGCACAATCCATATCATTGGAAGTTTCTATATGGATGTTGGACAAAAGTTTGTCTAGAAAAATTTAGACAGTGTTGGTTCTCCCTTGAGCTAGGAGCTGGACTAGAAGATCTCCTGAGGCTCCTGATAGCCCTATTTTTCTATTATTCTTTTTTACAGAGTTATTTTTGCCTTGACAAGAGTTCAAAGCCAACTTTAGAATCACCCGTTCTGCAAATACTTATGCAGGTGCTTAATTCTGCATGCAAGTCCCACCATTGGCACTGAATTCAATATGACCAGTATATGCATAAAGTTAAGCATGAATATAGTCAATGTCAAAACTCATTGGTTTGAGCAAAGAAAGAGTTTCATCCCAAGGCCAAAAGTATTTTCAGAATCAGGGCCGTAATCTATTCTTGTACAGATCAACTGAATAAATTTAGCAAAAACTTTTAAAGTATGTGGCTGACCAAGTCTGGTTCATGAAGACTATAAATTTCAGCCCTGAGATCAGTGCCTTGCTCCCACATCTAGAAGGGCAAGAAAACTATTTTCTTACTCTCAAGTGATCCTTATAACTTAGTGAACCTCTTAAAGACACAGGGAAAATTGTTGACACCTTAAAGAGGCCAATGCTAGTCACAGGGTAAACATATCATTCAGCTTTTTGGTGATTTGATTTCCTCATCCGTAACAATAATATGATAACCTACTTTACAAGAGGTTGGGAAAATAAGTGGCTTTGATCTCCTTACATGAAAGGAACTAGGATACAAAGCATGACTAATAAAAATATAATCAATGATTGAATTAAAATCATCTTTGGTAATTCCTAGTTATGTTTCTAAACTTTATTACAGTTCCCTGCTCCATGTTCAACTTACCATTCATTGTCCTCTTTCAGGAACAAAGCTTCACTGGCTATCAAGAGAAAAGAGAAGAGACTCCAATTTGCCAATTTGTGGCATTCTGTCCCATTTTTAAACCTACAAAGGCAAATTTACATTAAGTAGGACAGGAGGTGATGTAACAAATTCATTTCTAAGTCATAATGCTCTCAACATACAAATGAAAAGTGAAAGTTCCTTTAATTAAATATTTAACAACTGTGTACATTTAATTGTCTGAAGAATTAACAGCCAGAGAGACCAGGCTTGCCAAGGCTGTGTACTCAGTTTGAAAATACTGAACTATACTTTCTGTATCAGACACGTATTCTGGAGTAAAAGGAGCCAAACTCTCAAAAGGAAGATGCATAAAGCAACACACAGGCGTGCACACACACACACACATGCACACGCGGAACTGGAACAGGCATTGCCAGTGCAAAACACCCAAAAAGTTATGAGTCAGCTTTCCCTCCCCTACCAATCAAGAACCATTGTAAAAGATAAATTTGGAGAAAAATAAACAACCAGTTTATTCCAACTGTTCCTGGAGCCTTTTGTGCATTTCCACAGATATGTTGTTTTCAAACGACAAGTGAAATTGTGTTGTAGTTGCCCAATTCCAACAACCTTAAGAAATAAAATATAACTGGCAACACTGATACATTGTATCTAGCATGATAGTACCCAAATTCATTAACCTTTTTGGACACATTCTGGACACTGTTAAAAATGCAAATATCCTTCCTTGATGATAATCTTTTTATTTTGCGTGACTCATTCAAACAGAAAGCAGAGTAGATTTGCACCTTATAGACTAACTAAATCAGAGCTGTATACCATAAACTTTTGTGAGCCGTGCTCACTTCAGCATCTTATGACTGGCTTCAGACTAACAGGGCTACCTACCTCTCTAGATTCATTCAAGTGTTGTTAACTGTAGTGATAAGAGGTAGGAAATAAAGCTTATACTGACAAACTATTTTATTATCTGTTGTTTGTTTTTCAGTAGTAGCTGTGGTTCCTGGATCTATGGCTCAAGGATTGGACTTTTAAGTCAACTCAAGACCCATCAATGAGCCATGGTAGAGATCACCCTCGAATGGAGGGATTGCCAGTGATGACAATGGTCCTGGTTAGGATTGCACTGTATTAAGTACTAGAGAAACACACACAATAACACCTGGCCCTTTTGTCTGTAGACAGTTGGTTGTCTATAGACAAGAATCATAGTTAACTAGTAGGAATGGGGCTGTAAAAGGAGCACAGTAAAAAACACGAGGCTATTCAAGTCAATCATATCTTAAAGATATAACAGGTACTTCAAGGTTGTGGGGTTTATTTTCTTCTAAAAATCAAACCCAGAAAAGACTCTCTCCTAATAAAGCTTCCCAGCAGGTCCAGTTATAAAAAAAATACATCATCTTAATTGGCAAGTCTCATTCTAGGTTTCTTATCCACTAGATTTCTGCACAAAATCAGCCTTTGTGTGCTGCCAGTGTATCACACAATATGGTACAACATCCTTTTGTATACAATTTTTCTTGTTATACTTCCAAACGTGTATCCTAAAATAATTTACACCTTAAATAACAGAAGGGAAAAGTAGTAGACAAAGGAGAGGGAAATCATGGACCACAACTAAGGCTGAATATTTGTGTTTGTTGCTGAGATATGGGAAATGGATGAGGGACAGAGATACAGCCAGGTGGCTGGAACTGCGGAGCAGGTCCCTACACCACAAAGGACAAGATTGTGGGAAGTGTTAGAGCTTCAAAAATACTTTGATTTAAGGCTAGAATAACCTTCCAGGGCTCCTCATCTTTCAAAGTGTTTGGAAGTAGGCTCCCTAAAGAAGAATAGTGTAAAAAAAAAAAGATAGATAAAACATAATCAGAGAACTGAAGGAAGCACTGGAGTACCTTAAAGAGTCTACCATATTCTGGTACTAAGAGAAAAAGAATTGGGTTTACTTCTATTTTTTGGTTGCCTGGTTTTGCTTTTATGCAAAGCGGATATTACCCACTTGGTTCAGGCAAGGTTACACTGGATCATTCCAGTGAGGTATATAGTCTCACTT
>NW_005842650.1:97590-101392 GCF_000455745.1 Alligator sinensis | reverse complement strand
GGGGGGGGGAGGGGGAGATAATGCAGGTCAAATAACAAGAGGAAAACCAGCATGAAATACCAATATAAATGGCAACAAAAGAACAGCAGCCATTTCTTCAACTGTATTTTTGAGCCCAAACAAGTGCAAAAAGTACTGTTACATTGTTTCCTGACATTTTTTGGTTCTAGTAACTAAATATGTATAAGCAAGTCTGCTACCGTTTCTGTTGAAGCCCTGTAGGATGCTGTGTGTGGAGTGCTAAAGAAAGGTCAAACGTTTATGGCAGGCCACAGACGAACAGACACATGGAAGAAAACATATCTGTGCTAGACACGTGGCAATGCATGAGCTAGAAAGGTCAGTCTAGTTACCAGGATCCTCCTTAGCCAATGACAGCCTGAAGGGGGATTCACTTAGTGAAGGTAGAGTATAGATGGCAGGAGAAGGGACCAGGGCCACGGAAAGTCTTGCCAGACATTCAAAAGACCCCCTGCTGCTGCCACAATGCAGTGTCCCCTCACACTGGGGACTGCTGCCACCACCAGTGCTGCTGCACAGGGTCCCCTCACACTGATGGATATTTTTGTCTACTACCTCAGAGTAGGAACCCCTTTAAATTGGCACCTGGGGCTGGTGCCCCACTCTTCCACCCCTGGTTACACTACTGCAGCTCCCTATTCGCTACTGAATGCACCTCAGAAAGACAAGGGCTGTAGGTTTGCTACAATACAAGGAGCTGGTGACAGAGGCTTGGATTCAGAGGAGAGAAAAAAAAGAAGGAAAAAAATAAGTTTACTCCAGCTGATCAGTGGAATGATCCAGAGACCAGGATTGGAGGCAATGTTGCTGGGAATATCTTTAGATAGACTGAAGTTACTTTTGGAAGGGCTGGGATAGCTATAAAATAGCCTGTTTGGTCCTGACTAAGACAAGAAAAAGTCATCACAGTTGAGAGCACTGAACAGGGATATTACTGGGCAGGATCTTA
This sequence comes from Alligator sinensis, assembly GCF_000455745.1. NCBI lineage: Eukaryota > Metazoa > Chordata > Crocodylia > Alligatoridae > Alligator > Alligator sinensis. The sequence goes on along the minus strand of NW_005842650.1, from coordinate 100,422 downwards.
GAGGGTTATTACTAGTAGTATAACTAATACAGGGCAAGTGGGGCACCCCCCAACTATGTGGGAGTGTCAGAATATCCCACTTCTCCCCTCGTTCACCCCCGCCATAGTCTTTACCATGGCAGGGTCAGCCCTGCCTGACCACAGGAGCTAAGCAGTGCAGCACTGCACCAAACAGTCTATATGGGGAGTAGGGGGCAAATGGGGCGAGTGGAATGACGCTTCCCCTGCCCCCTCCCTGGGGGAGTCTGTCACAGCAGGCACAGCCCAGCATTCAATAGGCTTGTATCAGTGGGGTGGGGAGGGGGAGAATGGGACACCATGGTTGGCTCCCAGGGAACCCAGCCATGGGGCTGCTGCCGTGTGAGTGGAGGTCGTGCTGCTACAGCAGCAGCAGCTGCTGACACCTGGAAAAGTAAGCCTTCCCTTCCACTCGTCCACATCATTTTCCATCACCCCCAATCTACTGCGGTCAGCCTACCTGCACCTCCCACCCCCACCCCAGGTGCGGAATGAGCTCGCTATATTTTTGTTACTGAACAATCTCTAAATGCTGAAGGACATTGTAGTTCAGCAATTAATGTGGAATTGAGGAAAGAAAGGGAACATGCAGAAGGGGAATAACTAGCAATTTGCTTGCTGGTATAGCAGAAGGTTATAAGGAAAGAGGTGCTGTACATTTTGTGTGTATACTGGCAAACTGCTATAGCCAGATACTGTGTTATGTTAAACATACAGTGCCAGATTTTCAAAGCATACATGCAAGTTAGAAGCACAAGTCCCAGTGACTGAAAAGTCCATCCATAACCACTAGTGCTAAATGTCTATATCCAAAATTTCCCTGGGAATAGTTTGGCTTATGCAACTATGCCAGAAAAAAGACAATTAACATCACCACACTGAAACCACTATCCTGCTGTTTTTTAGTTCTAAAGCAATACCAACCAGTAGCTTAACTCAGACGGTATTCCAGTAAGCCTGTAGCAATTAGGGCCAGGGAAGAATGGCTAAGGAGAGGGTGGGCAGAGAGCTCATATGATCTATTATGACTATGCCAAACAGGAATGGCCATTATTTCTTGTAACCCCTGGGGGCGCCTTGGTGAATAAATACTCACCAATTCCCTTCTGTGCCCCCGTGATGAACTTATAGCCAGCCACCAGGTCTCCTCTCAGTCTTCTCTTGCGGAGGCTGAAGAGGTCCAGATCCCTCAGTCTCTCCTCATAGGGGTTGTCCTGTAAGCCCCTACCCATACAAGTGGCCCTCCTCTGGACCCTCTCAAGTCTATCAACATCCTTCTTGAAGTACGGCACCCAAAACTGGATGCAGTACTCCAACTGCAGTCTGACCAATGCCGCTTTGAGGGGAATTATCACCCGGGGGGCCTGGCATGGGACCAGACATGGAGTGGTGGGGGAGGGCAGTGGTGCAGGGCCAGATGCAAAGCAGTGGCAGCGTAGGGAAGTGGGTGGCAGCAGTGGCTGCCATGTGCAAGCTTCCCCCTACCCTTGCTCCTGGGAGGTGGTAGCAGGGTGATGGCGCTCCTTCCCCGCTCCCTTGGCCCTTCCCCCATCATTCTTGATGGACAATTCGCTAATATTAAATATCCCAAGTTAACTACTTAAGCACCACAAGGCCTAATGATTAGACCTAACGTGCATGTTACAGATTCTTATTGTGGGTTCAGAGATTGTTTTTTAAATGAAAATTTGCTCTATGAAAGGTGCATCAATACAACAAAGGTGGGACTATATCAAAAGGTCATTGTGATAGATAAGTGTTAGTAGGAGGGAAGACTAGAAAGATCTGGCACATTTCCTCCCAGTTTCCATAAACTGTACTTTGTTCAGTGTTGTACTCCTCAGATTCCTAGCTGTCATTCCTAGGGAAGTGTTGTAGACTTTAGGATGGACTATGATGTGAACCAGCTTGCATACTTGGGTTATGGTTATCTTTCCTGTATATTCCCAAATGACTTAACACATACAACCACATCTACCTTCTACTTATTAACACCAGTGGAAAACATCTTTCAGTTCTTTAACACCATCTGGTAGCCATCTGGGGGACAGTGATCACCTAATAATAGAATTCACCATAAGACGTCGAGTGGGTAAGGTAACTAGTAGGGTGAAAGTGCTAGACTTTAGGAAAGCTGATCTCAATGAACTCAGGCGATTAGTCAAGGACGCACAGCAGAGTAGGAGTTTTGAAGTGATGGCAGCCCAAGAAGGGTGGCTGTGCCTTAAGGAAACGATCCTTCGGGCACAAAGCAAGACGATCCCCGAGCGAGGCAAAAGAGGGAAAGGGGCCAGGAGGCTTCCCTGGCTGACCACAGAAATCCAGGGCAGCCTAAGGGCCAAAAGGGGAGCACATAAAAAGTGGAAACAGGGAGAGATCACCAAAGACGAATATACCTCCTCTGCTCGTGCTTGTAGGGAGGCAGTTAGACAGGCCAAAGCTACCATGGAGCTGAGGATGGCAACCCAAGTAAAAGACAACAAGAAATTGTTTTTTAGATATATAGGGAGTAAAAGGAAGGCCCAGGGAGGAATAGGACCCCTGCTAAATGGGCAGAAACAATTGGTGCCAGACAGGGGGGACAAGGCTGAACTCTTCAACTAGTTCTTTGCCTCAATGTTCCTAAGCGAGGGGCACGACAAGTCTCTCATTGGGGTTGTAGAGAGGCAGCAGCAAGGTGCCAGACTACCATGCGTAGACCCTGAGATGGTGCAGAGTCACTTGGAAGAACTGGATGCCTTTAAGTCAGCAGGCCCAGATGAGCTCCATCCGAGGGTGCTGAAGGCACTGGCCAACATCATTGCAGAGCCACTG
>NW_005842650.1:92786-96705 GCF_000455745.1 Alligator sinensis | reverse complement strand
CTGCCTATGCAGGGGGTCGGACTTGATGATCTATTGAGGTCCCTTCTGACCCTAACATCTATGAATCTATGAACCATTTCTACTTGTGCATGATAAAAGTACTAAATACCACTTTATATGCTTTCATAGAAACTAACTGTGTATCTTGTATAGTTCGTATACTCTAAAAAACATATTCAACCTCACTGACATTTTCTGTGCCTCCATTTCTCCACCTATGAAACATGGGTAAAAAACATTTAGCTTTCTCATGTTGTGAAATTAAAATTGCACACTTGCAAGACTTTCAGCAAATATCTCAACTGCTTTCAGCTTTAAAATATTTAATCAAATAAAAATAGCCAGATACTTAATTGTATTAACTATATACTTAAATATGAGATGAAAGGTTTATATTTTTAAATAATTAATATAAAAGTGTTTTGGGCTTGCTTCTGTTCCCATAGAAAAATAATTAATTAATACTATAAAGAACTCAACTATAAAGAAAGAGTTCTACACAATAGCTATCAAAGTCAAAAGACATCTTTTGTCAAATAAATCCTTCCATGGACTTCAGAGGTGGAAGGATTAGCCCCAGTCTGCTTGCCTGAAATAAATACTTATTAAGAAATTACCTTGTTTGTTCCACCTCCCTGTCTTTCAATTGTGAAAATCATAACGCCCACTATTCAGCAGGGGCCATGACTTGTGCTTGCTTTAAAGGAGGCAGCACTTAGGGCCCAGCAGCCATCTCTGTTAGGAGATTGATAGCACTTTAGGGATGACTTAGTATACAATGCTGCCCATCTCCACTGAATGCAAAACTCCAAGCAAACAAAATGTTCAGACATAAATTAATCACACAATTACATTAGTGCCCTCTGAACCAGCACACTGAGCTAGTCCTTTGCTGAACTGCTGTACTGAAAAGACCTTTGGATGGATTATCCTTAACCAAGAGCATTAGCCCAGAATACAAAATAGTGAAAAAACCCCACATATGCCCCTGCTCTAGTTAATATTATATTAGCACAAAGCTTTTGATGTTAATATACTATCTTATATGTCTAGACATAATGTAGTTTGAACTAAATATTGCTTCTTTCTGAAAAGAATATTTAAGGCCAAAACCTTAGCCCAGCCCCCTGAGCTGAGTAGCTGATTTAAGTGCTGGACAGTACAAATAGGGAGGACTCTATTCTACTCAAGATCAGTATAGCTTGGCAACTACCCTGCCACTGGTGCTTGCTCTGAGTGGGAGAAACAATACTCAGTAGTCTATGTAGCACAGCAGTGAACCCTCCATCCCTATACAAGGATTGATGCCTCTACCCAAAAGTGTAACTACCAATTTTAGCACCCTGGGCAGAGATGCTGTTGAGTGCTCAAGAACGGGGCTGGGTGGCTCTTCAGCCAAAGATCTATTGCTTTACCAGTAGCTGTGAGAAGGTTAACACTGGACTCTTCCCCTGTTTTTTGCAGCCCCAGGAAGAAGTACCAGCCATCTTGGCAGCTGTGACTCACAGCATTGCCTTGTTTCTGTACCCCCCTGCTTCTATTCCAGCAAAGAAAATTCAGCTTCCCTGCTTAAGATACACACCCCAATTTCAGACGGCTGATTTTTAGGAGAAAGCTGCAAGTGGTATGCTAGTAAATATGGTAGTAAGAGAACTGTTCAACTCTACCAACATGGCAGCAGATTTGGGCATGTGCAGTAATAGAACAGCCAGCTGGCAGGGAACTTAATTGGTGAAAATTGGTTCCACACTTTGCACATCTGAATTCTGCCCGAAGTCTCATTTTAAGGTTTCAAGTGCTGTTGTAGATTAGATTTGAGCTCTGCTCTGTAGAACAAAGAACAGGTCAGATCTCAAATGCTTGGTTGCTTATCTAAACCAAACTTGGACTGCACTGCAGATTGAATGTAATTCAGTCTCTACCTGGTAATTCAGTCTCTACCATGAGAGGAGATGCCCATGCCAAGAATTCTGTTTTACAAGAGACCTTTGTGACACCCTGATACATTCATTGCTGACAAGAAAAATAGCTGCTTCACTCCCACCAGTGTCTTATCATTTTAGGAATCACTGGGTTATGTGGCATGAGCCACAGAAGAGTATAAGACTGAACGAAATTCAAACACAGAAGCAGAAAGAAACTGGCACGGAGGACACAAAGCATAAAAGAACTACAAAGCAAGGAACTAACCCATCAGTCTAATTATTCCACTGCTTCCAGTTCCAACTCTATTAAACACTGATTTGCTATTGATCAGCAGCAAATTAATAGAAAAATTCACCATGGATATCAGCAGGCTTAATTCCCATGAAGCTAGTAAAGTTGGTCCCACTTATTCAGGTGGCAATTCTGGCCCTTTAAAGATTTTAAAACTGTCTTTGTGCTGCTTGGACCTTTGGAGCTTGCCAACTCTTGTTAACCTTGATAGGCAGGAAGGCAGGCAGGCAGAATTAAGTGGGCCTCATGACTTAGTGTTACAGAATATGACTGCTACACTTCCCTCCTGTGCAAAACCATGCAGAACAAATTAATGCCTACACACTGTAGCTCCACTAGAGACATGAGGATCCAAATATAACCAACTCTAGGCTATTTGCAAGGTTTGAAACCAAAATCCAAGACTTTCAGAACTAATATTACAGGTCTCACCTGAGCCAAAGAACTACAACTCAGATCCTAAAAGTTACCTGCAAACAATGAGTTAGGCATGAAAAGCCCCAAGTTCATTAGCTAGATGTAGAAGCAGCTTCTTATATGAACCCCCCAACAAAGGAGGGCAAAAGCCCACCTCACCTAGAGTAGGTTATAGAGCATACTGCTGCCACCTCCCAGCAGTTCTGCAAGACCAAGCAGTGTATGGAAGGTAGCACAGGGCAGCATTTGAATGGCAGTGAAGCATTGTTCAACCAAGGTCATAGTTGCATGGGTACTGAGAGCATTTATAGACACACTCTGGGAGATGGGGGAAAGGGGCACTTTAATTAGCACAGCTCCAAAAGCTAGGCTAATTAAAAGCACCTAGAGTGTCGTATGTATCAGTGTCTCCAAGCTGAAAAATAGCGGCGGGGTGCTTTAAACTAAAGCTCATCAAACAAGCTTTAAAGAGCTCTGCCACCATTTTTCAGTATGGGCACACTGACACATGTGACACCAGAGTCTGCTGGAGCATGGGAATTACCACACTTCAGCAGACTCAATTAATTGGGTCTGCTTTGATGCACTGTAATTACAGCGCATCGTAGCAGCCTCCCAGCATGTGTATAGGAGCCCAGAAAACTCAGATGGAGGGACAGTCCTTCATGCACTCCTCATTTCCAAAGGCCCAGTGGCCATGTTGCCATAAGCTGTGGAGGTGCAACCTGTGCTCTGCAGAGGTGATTCAGTGTCCAGAAAAAGCTTATGCTGCCTCAGGCAGCATTACACTCATAGGCAGGGCCAGATGACCACACATGTGCACAGGCGCACATTTGCTATGACACAAATAGAAACGGTGCATATTTGTGCTGCTACTTTATGCCCCAGGGCACACCTCTGCACACATGCTCTGGCGCATGCCAAATTGTGCCTGGTGGGGTAAGGGAGACTGGGGCCAGCACCTGCACTGGCTCCATCAGCTTTACCAGGGCCCCTGGGGCCTCTCAGGGCAGCAGTGGCGCCAATCCAGTCACACACAGTCAGGCTGGCAGCCAGAGCATGGCTCTGGATAGCCAGCCTCTGTTTCTGGTAACACACGCTGCTGCCGCATGCACCACGCTGCTTTTATTTGTTTGTTTTTGACACTGGTATCTTCCTGTGTAATCCTAGGGTACATTCTTAGAACAGATGATAGAAAGGGTTGCAGAGGCAGTATACAATACAAACAGCACAATCAAAAAAGGAGCCATTCTAAATGGTGAGAGGCCAGAAATAAACATTCAAG
>NW_005842650.1:85157-92755 GCF_000455745.1 Alligator sinensis | reverse complement strand
AGCAGGAATTACTGAGGAGGTACAATTAACCATGCCTCCCTCCCCTGGCTGTAATGATGTGCAACTCCTTATTCTTTGGGAATGGGATGTGATTATGCAACAAGGGGAAATAATCAGTTAGCAGAACAGGCTTGCAAGAACTAAAGTCCTGCAGCTCTTGGCACCCATCCAAGAAAAAAATAATTTTGTGTTTAAGTGGTTTCTCATGCTACTATCCTTGACTTGTCCTAAAATAAGCAGTTCTCCAGGGAACTTCATCACACATCTGAAAATGCAAAATAACCCCCAAACACTATTTTGTCTCCCTTGAATTCTTCTGAGTAACTTTAACAGCTAAATGCTTGACTATAGTTTTCATAGCTTTCATTTTTGCAAACAGAAAATCCTTCTCTCCAGACTCTCATAAGCATTTTCTAATAGAGGATTTGGACACACTCTATATATTTTTCATCGTATTTCAAGTTATTGCTGTACCAAGTTTAGTGCAGTAGGAAACCATGACATTTTGTATTTCACTTGAGGGCATGGTGCCTGTTTATTTTAGATCACTATACTGTATTCTTGTTTAACACAAAGCTGGGAGCTCAGGTCTGCCTTTCACAAAAGGGCTTTGAGTGTTAATAGAATATAGAAATGATGCAACTATTGATTGGCTTGAAGGCTCTGGAAGTTACCTTAGTGTAATTATTTCCATAACTATATAAGATGGTCTACATTTCAGCAGTACAAAGTATTTTATGTAATTATGCATATTTATGTACATATTGTGATAGTGAAGCAGAGAGAGAAATATCCTATTTCTGCTCAATTATTTATACCATGGTAATACTCAGGATTCCAAAGTTAGACTCTGTAGTGCTGAAGGGTCTGCAAAAAGTATGATCAGTCCTGGAGAAGAGTGCAGACTGAAAGAACACAGAAAAGTCTGAAAGGTGGAGAAGAAAGAGGCACTGCACGAAATTGTGCTTTAATCACTCTTCAGCAGCATGTCACTATTATGATTAACCCTGCACCTTCCTACTTAGTCATTTATCTAAGGTAAAAACCTTGCTTGGAAATCTCTGCCAAGTTAGACGTTATGTACCAAATGGGGGCGGTGCGTGTGTGCGTGAGAGAGAGAGAGAGAGAGAGAGAGAATATCCCCTCCCCTTCTATAAGATTAGCCTCGCATTGCTGGTGGTATAAACACCACATATGTTGTAAACAGAGATGGCAGGAGGACACACAATTTTTCTCCTGACAAATTATCAAGCATTTGGCTTGCATCTAAATGTAACGACATGACATTTCTTCCTCCTCCTCCTCACATGGGTATCAGCTGATACCTGCTGGTTATCATCTTTATTGCCCATATGTCAACCAGAGACATGCAAGTTCTTTACTTTTCTTCATTAACTGTTTTTTTACCTCCTACATTCTCACCTGTCAATCAAAGGAGATAGTACTGTCTGTTTCCAAAGTCCAGCAGAAATCCTTGACTCATGCCAGCCACACTACAGCCTGACCCTGAAGGTGTACCCCCACTGGGAGCTGGTGCCTCTTCCCCATGTGCAGCTGCTGGACCTGCAGAGCCAGGAGAAAGAGGCTGTTTGTAAGGGTTTGCAACATTTCTGAGATAACATGCACTGTACCGGGGGCTGTGCACCAAGGGGTGCCCGACCTACTACACCTTGCTGCTGCTGATTGCAGTGGTGCCCCAGGTGCACCTGAGAACCTGGCCTGGGACCCTGAGCTTTGATGGTGAGGTGGGCAAGCTCACACTTCCTCACAACATTTACCAGTGCCTGGTAGGGTACCTGTGCCTGCACTACCCATCTCTGATCCCCAAAGCTAAGGACATCGTCACAGGCATCAATGCATTTCTCTGCATGCAAGAGAACTGTGGATGCCTAGCGGAGGGGGCACTAGCTGCTCAATAAAGTTTTTCCCTGCCTCCCACTTTCCTGCATGCTGTGGGGGAAATTCCAGGGGCCGGGCTGAGCTTGGCCAGGCTAGACAGGGAGGAGGGGCAGAGGCAAGAGCAGGGAGGGGAGGAAAAGGAAGACCTTCCTCCCACTGTGCGACTTACCAGATAGGCGTGGCAGGAGTCTCCAGCAGCACATGCCTGTCCCCATTGGCAGCAACAATGTGCAGCTCCCACATCTTGGGGTGCAGAGGTGCAGTGCCTGGCTGCCTGGGCAGGAGCCCTCTCCAGGGAAGAGCTGGAACTCGTCAGGGGAGGTAGTGCCATCCCCAGGCTAGACTCCTGGGTGGGGATGCGCAATCAGAGCTGGCATGTTAGGACGTGCCCCTAGTGGCAGGACATATCCCTGGTGCCCCAAGGGTCCCTCCTCCATTGAGGACTCGTCACCACTGCCAGGCCATGGCAGAGGCCTCAACAGGCCATCCATGTTGGAGAACACATCACAGCTCTGCCCAGAGTTCCCAGGAGCGAAGATGCAGCCATCTTTTTGTGAATGAGATCAGCCCTCGGGGACCACCCCCCGGTCACTGAGATCGGCCATGGAGGGACCCCTCCCTGGTTGCTGACTGGTGCCCCGTGTGGGGGGGGGGGGTGGTGGGGGGGGGGGGGAGGGGGATGTGCCCTGACTCAAGAGGCACCAGTCACCCATGGTCCATGGTCTTCTCCTGGGACCACTTCAGCCCCTGGGACATGGTGTGTGGCACTGGGAAGGATGCCAGCGTGGCTTCCTCAATGGCCCTCAGGGGCTGTGGGCAAAAGCCCAGGTGCTGCCAGGCCTGGGCAGATACCTGCAGTTCACGGGCACATCATGTAGCAGGCAGGCAGGTGGTGGGGCTGGGCCAGGGGCCAGCACCAGAGTTCATGCAAGCTGCTGCAGCTGGCATGGGGCGGCTGCTGCAGGACCCAGTGGCCAGAGGAAGGCAGTTGGTGGCACAGGCCCTGGAGTCACCACAAATTTTTAAAGGCAAGGCTGGAGCAGGCAAAGAGCCACCCCAGCCATAGGGTGGGAGAAGCTATGAACCCCATACCCCTGGGGCCCTTTGGCAATGGGGCTGACCAGGAGCAAATTTGTTCCTGGTTGGAATCTACACATGTGCTACTGTGCAATAACTACTGCACGGTTAATTGCTAACTACATTTGCAGGTAGTAAACTAACTGCACAGTAGACTAATTTACTGTGTAGTAAGTACCTGCCCATGTAGACAGCTCTCCCTCTAAGCTGTGTGGTGTGCACGGCTGCACAGGCATGCCTGACAGCACAGCATAAGTGCGACTGCGCTGCTGCATACACTGCACAGCTTAGAGGGAACACTGCATGTAGACAGTGGCACTTGACTGTGCAGTAAATAGTCTACAGTAAAGCATCTCGTGTAGATGCACCCACTGAGACCAAAAGCCACTGTAAAATCCAACTGCTTAGATAATCAAACTTGTTTTCAAACTAACCCACTCCATTGCAAGTTTGGTAATAAATCCACCTTTTTTACTTTGTTGCTTATTTCAATTTTTTCCCCAACTGTTAGGAAGGCAGGTTTCTTGGTGGTGTTGGATGAAGTGATCCCCATGTAGAGTTTGTACAAGTTTGCCAGCTGTTCTACTATTTGTCTTTGTGCCGTCATGCCAAAAATATAGAATAAAACAGCATTTTTAACATATTACTCCTAAAGATTACCCTTAATCCACAGAGGTACTGACCACTGCTCCTAGTGGGAGGGAGGCAGTCATTCAGCAGGCCTTCGGATCACACCCAGAATCTGAATCACTTACTTTGCAGCTTGATGTAAATCAAAATCACAAGCTTCGTACCATGGAAACATTTGTTAGAATTATTTGTTTACCTGGTACCCTGTTATTTATTTGACAACCTCAGCACTTCATAATTATCTCATGCTGCAGCAAATTATTTCCTTCATTTCACTTAGGTTGTAAGTATAATTAGCAACTAAGCAGCCAAGCTGCTAAAAAGGTACCTGGAACATTTCTGCAGATGGTGATAGAAAGATATACTCTTGTTTCTTAAAGACATGCTGTTGAAGAACTTGCTACTACAGATGACAGTACCAAACCCATCAAAATACGTAAATACCTGTCATAATAATTCCTAGGACAGCTTATAATGGGTATGGTTGACAGATCTCAGTGGATCAATGAATATTATAGGAAGAGATAAAATGGAGGCCCCATTAAGACCAGGCTTTTAATCTTTACCCAGAATTTTGCTCATATACATCCAAGTATCCAATTAACAGATGATGTTGCAGTTTTCAGGTATCCAGGTGATCTGAACAAGAAAAGAGGCTTTGAAAACCTGACCACCTGTCAGTAACCTGTGGATTTATCCCCTAGATTCAAACTGTCTTGATACTTCTAATTGCAGGGGGGTGGAGTTGGTAAGGATACAGTGTGGTTATCTGTAAGGAGCCTTGACTATTAAGAGCTTGAGTAAGACTCTAAAAATGGGAAGCTTTATAAACTGCTTCAGTATTGTCAAGTATCACATTCAAAAAAGAAAGAAAGAAAGAATCATGATCCATGACTTACTGTGTCTTGTGGGGTGGTTGGACAAGAGGGTTGGATTTTCTTTATAGCAGTAAAACGGAAAAACAAAATGCAGGCAAGACTTTCCAACAGAGTAATTCAGCAGGTGGAAAAACATGACAAAACATGTGAAGGCCAAGAGGTACACTTACAGGCTAGCAGTGACCCGTGGACCTTGGCATAGTCATATGAAAGTAGTTACAATGTGGGGGTGGGGAGGTGAGAAATGGGATTATTTTCTCCAAATTTGCTCTCACAAATGTATTTACGTGCACTAACCACCTCCCTCTTGGTAAAAAAGATCAACAAGACAATTTATCACTGGAAAATGTGCCACAATTCATTGCCAGTGTCTTACACACCCTTCCCTTTCCTAGGTGCCAGGGTGCACTAGCAATCATGACGTTTCCTGGTTTTTGCTTGCCTAACTGTGAAGCCTTGATATGGGGGGTAGGGAGGTTCATATGGAATATAAATTAAATTTATAAGCTTTTGGTTGGACAGTTTAAAAAAATAACTGTCAGGCTTACTGCTTTGAAAGAGTAGATATGTTACTATTTATAGTAGAACTGATTTGATGGGTTAAGATTATAAAATTCAGAATTTATATTACACTTCAAAATATTACTGTGCGATTTTTTGAGATGCTGTCATGGAGACTGCAATATTAGCATACTTTAAATTCACAGTCAGTCAGCACGACTCCCTATGCTTTCCTTACATGCGTTGTTAAATGAATTCTAGCAATTTGAATATTTTCTCCTTCTTATCTAACCTTCAGGAAGTCAAATGATTCAACCATTTGTAAAAGCCCAACAGAGGAGCCTACCCAAAATCATAGTTTCCATGAAAAATCACACAATTCCAATTTTGATAGGTCCCTAGCAATTAGAGAGAGGATGGACATGAGCTTTTCTCTGTGGCTACAGGGGACAGGACAAGGAACATTGGCCTCAAGCTGCAGAAGAGGAAATTTAGGTTGGAGATTAGGAGAAACTTTTTTACTATGAAACGTAGCCAAGCATTGGAACTGGCTACCTAGAGAAGTTGTGAACTCTTCATTTCTGGAAATTTTCAAGAGCAGGTTGGACAGCCACTTGTCTCCTATGTTTAGGGATGGTTCTGTTTTGAGAAGGTGGCTAGAGTAAATGCCCCCATGTGGCCCCTTCCAGTCCTACTTTCCTATTATCCTAAGATCATGCAGGTCCTAGCAGTGAGCATCCATATAGTTTTCTCTCAGATATACTTCCATATAGCACAGATAGAAAAACACAGCTGAAGCAGTCAGGCAGCTACACATTGAGCAGGCACCATTTCAGTTCATATTCCATCATTAAATTTTCTGAAAATACAAAGTCATGAAAGTGTCTTAAGAAAAACAATGAGTGGCAGGTTTGGGGAGGTTGCAAGCTCCAAGTCCTGATGAGATAAGATTCATAATACTTAGTGCTCATTACTCTTGCCACATTTTTGGTTTAGGTTTTTTAAATGAGATGCTATATGCTGAGCATTTAAAATGGGGTTCTGACTCAAAGCCCAATTAAATATTTAGGTACTGTTCCAAAAACCCCTCTTAAAAAAATGTCCCTATAAAACATCAGTCTGACACCGAGATCAATCTATTCAGTTCGTTTTACAAATAGCTTCATAATGGGTGCATTTACACATGTGCTTTACTGTGGAGTAGATTAATTTACTCCACAGTGGGTGCATCTACACAAGACGCTAACTGCACAGTAGCCAAATAATACTGTGTAGTAGCATGTCACAGCATATACAGTGCTAATATGCTACTATGCAGTATTATTAGGCTACTTTGCAGTAGTGTCACTAAAAAGGTATTTGCCGGCACAATTGTGCAGTAATTCCAGTTAATTTACAAGTACTAAATAAATGCATAGTAACCACTGCACAGTAGTGTCTTGTGTAGACATGCCCAGTAAAGCATCACAGTCTATGCATGTTCTGCTACTAGGCCAGGATAAACTAATTTACTCTGCCGTAGGATAGTACTTTTGCCTGATGGGACTATCTAACAGCAAAGTAAATTAATGCAATTAAACACGTATAGACAGTGACACAGGTGCAAACTGCACCTGGTCAGCTGAGTCAGCAGGGGGTGAACACAGGCCAAGAGTGTCCCTGGTCTAAACTGCTCCACCCAGGCTCAATTTGCTTCTGTCACAGGGCACACATGTAGATGCTGCACCTAGATTAGTTTAATCTGGTGCAAATTGTGCCAGAATTGATTCAGTCACATAAATTGCGCACATAAAGATGCACCCAATGAGAACTCCATGGGGCAGGAACTGCTGTCTTTGCTATTTCTTTGTACAATACTTGCCACAATGGGTTCTGATCTTGGTGATGCCTGGCCACTACCAAATAGGAATAATACATAATGATAAATCATGCAGGTCATTCTGCATTCCAAACCTTCTGGTTTGAAGTACTCAGGGCTCAACACTGCACCACTTAAGTCAATGGGAATGTTGGCACTGACTTCAAGGAGTACTGCATTAGGTCTTAAGTCTGCTACCATTCATTATTTATCATTATCATGAACTTTGCAATGGTTTTACATCTGCTGAGTTATGCAGTAAGTACTCAGGAATAATCACAGAAGTAAATGTCCGCTTTGAGCTTCATACTATTATATTACAATGGAGGAAGGTAACTAATTCAGTGAGGGGAGGGTTTGGCACACACTATAATTTGCTCATACTTCTCACATTGCATGAGGCAGCTCTTCTTAATCAGCGAATTATACCCTTTGTGCATTAGCCACAAACAGATAAAATAACAAAGCCTTTCAATGAAATGATTGTAAAGATGCCCTGGAACAAAAAAAACTCTGTTCTTCTCCTGTTTTCCCCCTGGCAGGGGCAAATGGAACAATTTTGTTACACATGCATGTTTAGAAAGAATGTGAACTACTTGCCTAACCTCAGGTAACATGAGTATTTAGTAACTAGCAATTTTGACCTAGCTAACACATCTCTCCAGAGCAGAGAAGTGACATTATGACAGTTTCTCTTAAATTACATCACATTAGGTCATAACACACATACCATCAGTGACACGTACCGGGGTACG
>NW_005842650.1:76201-85133 GCF_000455745.1 Alligator sinensis | reverse complement strand
TGCTGCCGCTGGCACCACCACTGGCTTCTGCTGGTGGTTGCTGCTCACTGCTCACAACCCCTCCCTCCTCCCTGTCACTGCCACTGCTGCTGGCTTCTGCAGGCGGTCGCCACTCACCACCCCGCTGCCAACGCTGCCACCCACAAATTGTGCCAGCCCCCCAAATCTCAGGTGGCACCAGTCATTCATGAAACGTACCAGTGTCACCAGGGCCAGATTAACACATATGCAAACTAGGCATATGCCTAGGGCCCTGAGCTGCAGGGGGCCTCAGTCTTTCCCTCTGCAGTGGTGGCGCAAATGGCCCCATCTGCCTCCCCCCCCTTCCTTTCACTTACTGGCCTCACTGCTGCAGTGTCTGCTTCCTTGTGGCATCTCCAAGCCCTACTCCCCGCAGGCAGCAACGCTGGGGGGGGGGGGAGGGGGTCTCAACTGGCCTAGGGTCCACTAAAGGGTTAATCCAGCCCTGGATGTAACCTAATGCTACTGGATGTAAAATCTATGCTAAGTTACTAAATAAACAGATAATGGTTTTTTCTTTAAAACAGAAGGGAACAGGTGGACAGTTTCAACCCCTGTAGATACTTTCTTAAGTGCAATTCTATTATTACATTGACACTAGGAAGGCCGTTATGACCAAATAAAACCCATATATTTTATATGGTCCTGCACGCTTAATTTAGAACACAGAAAAACAGGTAAATATTCACATGACATTCATACATGAAAATTGCCTAAACTTAATCTTCTCCAATCTGGACCAGAGCTTTGTACTGGGTTTGTAATGGCAGTGGGCTTCACTACATGACCACAAGAAAGCCATCAGCCAGAAAACAGAAAGTAGGGGGGGAAGGGATAGAGTCAACCCCATGGCCTAACTGTAGCACTCTCAAATTCCCTCAGCCCCAACCCTGCCTCTCTAATACTGATGTATGATAAATCTCCCAGCATATACAATTACTGCATCTGTTACTTTTTCATCCTATTTCCCCACCAGTACTGTAACTGATACATTTTGCTGTTAAAGTACCTGTTAGGACCACACTTCTGAAACTGAATCCTCTATGCATTTATCAAGGCCAGGTTGCAGAATGGAATGAGTCTGTCCTTGGAAAAAAAGGCAGGTACGAGAGAGTCAAGTAGTGTTCACACATGAATAGTGCAAACACTCTACAATAAACTTAGCTTTACAGGAGATGTGACACCAGCGCTTCTCTCAGTTTTGTAAGTTACCATCACAGCTATAGTTTCAGCTCCATGTGCCTAGAACCTCTCCAAAATGAATCATTTTACCCTCTTTCCTCCACAGTACTATAGTAACTTGGCAACATATATAGCAATGATTAAATGCATGCTCCTCCAATACCTTAACAGCAACCCTACCACCACACTGTAATTACTACCACAGGTGGTTCTAAGCGAGACATTAACCACTTAGGAACCATATTCAAAACTTGAATGTTATCAAAATAAATATTGCAGATAAGACCATAACCAAATGTCTTTGCCTTTAGAGGTGCTAAAAAATGTGAATCCAGGTCCAAATCTTCTGGCTCAATCCTATAGAATCATAGAAAAGTAGGGTTGAAAGGGACTTCTGGAGGTCATCTAGCCCAACCTCCTACTTGAAGCAGGATCATCCCTATCCAAAACACCCCATACAAAGGCTTCCCTAATCCATTAGTAAAACTACACAGAAATTCCTGTCATACAGCTACAAGGAACAGCAACCTAACCTGAGAGACAATGATAGCTAGTGTCCTGCTGCAGCAAGGATTGTTAAAAGATGTTTGAAAGATCCAAGAGGGCCATGCACTCCACTGGATGAGCTAGGCTGGACAGCACTGGTTTTAAAACCTGCTAATAAAACCTTGTGAAATTGACAAAACTGCAATGAAAGCTTAGGGATAGCAGCAAATTTATGGGTCAAGGTTGAGAGGTATCAGCAATGCTGGATGGGAAGTCAAGGCTGGGATAACAGAGGAGCTGCCAGTCAGAATTGAAGAGGCTCAGCAGAAAAAAAAAGAAGAGGTAGTGGAGTCATGATCATGTACCAAAGTGGTCAGCTACTGTAGTAGGGTAGAGTGGGGATGAGGAGTGATGGGGTATGTGACACCTGAGGTCACCCAGGTCATGTAATACTTGGTGTCCACATGTAATATTGACCTGGTTTACAGTAAACCCATTCAAAAAGAGTACTTGATTTTCTAGGTACATATTTGAACTATTCCAGGCAGCTTTAAACCAGTTTAACAGACTTGTTTGTCTCTTCACTTCAGGTTTAAACTGCATTTAAACTGGTTTAAGTGTTTGTTTGTCCATACCTTTATGGGAAGTTGCACTGAACTATAAACTAAGAGACCATGAATTGTGATCCCTGCCTTCTACCACTACTAAGCTTTCTGTGTACTTTATAACTAGGGTCTGGTTGAAACCACAGGCCCAGCTTGCAAATATTGTGGCCCAATCATGGTGCAGGCTGCCATTTTCACAGTGCTCCCTCTCATGCCTCCTGATTGGGTGAAGGGGCAAATTTAGGGCCATCTGGCTGGCTGAGCACAGCCCCCAGGGCCAGGCTTGGGGCAGGGATCAGGAGTGTCCAGCAGAGGGGGGAAATAAAGGGTTGCAAGGTGGGTGAGGGTGGGCTGAAGTGCAGGTGGCATTGCTCACGTGTGGAGGGCTGCTGCCCCTCAGCCTCACACGCCATTGCCCCTGCCCCTGCCCCCGCCCCCAGCTCTGCTCTGCATGTAGGAGCCTTGCTGGAGCAGCACTGAGCACTTCCCTCCCACTGCCCACCTGGCCCTGCCTGGCGATGTACTGTCGCTGCTTCTGCTGTTTCCACAAAATACTATGGATCTGGCCGCTTGCTGGGGAACTCTGCAGCAAGCAGCCATCTTGTGACATTTCATTGTAAATCATGTTATAAAAATCACTTAATTTCATGATTTTTCATGAAAAATACAAAATGGCGATTAAAACCAGACCCTATTTATAACCTGAATTAACAGAGGCTGTATCTGCCAACCTTAGGCATTCATCTGTTTGAGTTAAAGTGGCTGAGCAGCATTACAAGGTCTCTGTAGATAGGGCAGCAAAAATAATCCACGTATTGCATACAACCAGCCCTAGTGTCATCCACTTTGCCAACCTGCCTTTCTGAGGGAACATGCCAAAGTATGCTGGAGTGATGCCCACCATGCCAGGTGTTTGGGGCTCTAGAGAAGCATCTTTGTCTTACTTCTAGGCCGGAAGTGTCCAACATGTGACCAATGACTAAGTGCAGCCTACCAGGAGATCCCAGTGGTCTGCCACTGTTTTTATTATTATTATCATCATCATCATCCAAAAAAGGATTTGTAAGGCAGAACAACAAATCCTAGGCCTCTGCTGCATGGCACAACATTAATCTGCCTAAGGCTGCCTAATCAAGTCCATTGAAGTGACAAAGCCACTGTGTGCAGCACAATAACTCAAGGAGTTATCCTCAACTAACAAGACATGCTTAGCAGTTCACAGACTCATCAGATCCCACATAAAGTCAGCACCAACATAGCTGCATTATCTTCCAGTAGAAAGCAGGCCAGTATCTCACATGGATGCATCTGATTAGCAATCACTCAAGGTCTTCGAATATTCTGCAGAAAAGGAACTCTAAAGAACTATCAGAAATAGAATAGTGCCTAAATCCATTGCTCTGAAATCGTGGGTGCTAGTAATACATATGGGGCCTTTTCCAGTCCCAAGTTCCTTTCATGCTAGTCAAGCGACATTTAATACTTATTAGTAGGAGTAATCTGCATAGAACTTTCTCTCCCCATTTAACCAACAAGACTTAAGATCTCTGCTGGTATCATGAACAGGCTGTCTACTTCTCTGAAGTGCCTTAATTATTTTGGTGGCATTATCAATAAGTGTTGTTACTTTAACTGTGCTAGAAGGACATCAGGAACCTCTGCAACAGTATCTTAAGATTCACAAATAACAGAAAAAAATCAGTTACTGGGGTGCCTCTAGTTAAGGTATAGGTCATTCCCGTGGTATGGCCAGTGGTATGGCCATTTACATCCATCCAGGTCCAAACTGCCACTAGAAGCAGAGCTTCAGTTTTGTCACAAGACAATGAAAGGGCAAGTACAGTTATTTAATTATATCTTTGACATCAACTATCCAGCTCTTCCACTGCAGAGAGACAGACAGAGGTATTAAGTACTGAACTGCACAAAGAGGACCAATGGTTTTAAAAATTTAGTATTCTGATTCCCTTTTGCTATGAACAAATGCATGATTTAACTTCTTTAAAAGAGGTGAGGGACAGCCATCATGATGTAATTGTTGTATCTGCACCATCCTGTGACAATAAAAAGCATATCTAAATCACTGTAACTTTAACTTCATTTCATTCAGTGTTGAAGTTGCAATGATTTTGCTGAACTTATGTTTCTGCAGGGGTCCATGTATCAACTACAACTTTTATCAGTATCAAAGGATACCAATACAATGCTTACATCTGTTTATACTCTTACTTACACTAAGCAGTATCACACTCCATCAGTGGTCCCAGAAAAGACCCCTGGACAGGGAATGAGATAGCAGCAATGTTATTTTCTTTGCTTGATGAACCCTTCATACCCCTGACCTCCCTGCAAAAAAAGGGAGAGCAGCAGTTACTCTTGGCCTAACTGTTAAGCAACAAGAGGGCAGAAAGATAAGCAAGGCCAAATGAATCTAAGTCAGTTTTCCTTCCTCATTTCAACTGCAGCAGACTGGACCTGAACATGCCCTCTAAAACTAGTACTGAGGAATTTTGGGTCCATCATCCCTACATAAATTTTTCTATGGGGCATCATGACAAAAAAAGGTCTGGGAGGAAAGTGGTGGTCAGCAACTTTTCTCCTCTGACTGTTGGAGCTCTCCACAATAATGGCAAAGCTCATCTGTAGAGAAGACAGTTTTGTTCCAGTGGCCACTCAGTACCGTAGAGAGGCAAGAGAGGTAACCGCCCCAGGTGCCTAAGTGAAGGGGCACCAACAGGAGAGTTGCAGTCGAAATGTTGTTATAAATATTTTGAGAAACTTTGGCTGATATGGCCAATAATATCGCTGATAAATGCTGTGTGCACGTGCGCAGCCACAGCATACATGCAGCCAGCCCAGCAGCTTGGGGAGCAGTGTCCCGCTGGTGAGTTGTGGGGGGGCAGAGGGAGGGGTGCGGGGGCAGCAGATTGAAGCCCCCTGGTGAGGTGGGGAGAGCTGGGACTGGAGCAGGCACTGCCCAGCAGGGGCAGGGCATGGGACAGAGCCATGAGCGGCTCACCTGGGGGGCAAAGGAGGGAGGGGAGCAGTTCCCACCACTGCGTGCATCCCCCAGGCATGCTGGGGGGGAGGGGGGCGTGTGCCCCCCAGATTTGTGTACAGAGTGAGGGTGGGCTGCCGCTGCGGGCTTGCCCTGGGCACCAAACTTTCTTGCTACGGTACTGGCCACTCTGCAATTACAGAATGACTACTGTCAGAAAGTAAGGACCATTGCAGACCCTAGCCCCTTCTTCTATGTGCATTGGAGCACTTGTTTGACCTTCATTTCTCCAACACAACAACACATCTGCTAGAAAAAGCTTACATGACATGGTTGGTTACCTGGGACAGGACAACTAGATTTTAGGATCCAAAAATGCTCCCAGGCCTATGGTCCTAAATGTAAAAACTCCTCTGCACAGATGTCTCCCCTTGGGAAGTAGGGGGGAGAACATCCATGTTGGTCACTTTGCTAAACTCAGTATGGGCACTCAGCTCAGATAATATGGTGGGCAGAGTAGTCTAAGGACATAAAAGACATACTGTAGAGGGTGTGCAATCTTCAAAATTTAGGAGCAAGACACTGGATCCTTGTTTTGGTTGGTTAAAAGATTCCATCCCATCCTGGTGCATATGATGACCTGACCTCATTTATTCATGCCTTCATCATCTCTCAGCTGGATTGAAGCAAACAACATAATGGGCTGCAAAGTCTTCAGTGCTTCAAAGATTCCAGCTTGTAGAAAATGCTGTTGTGTGTGTCCTCAGGCAGCACAAGCTGCAGTCCTTTGGACTGTATGTTACTGAATCAAATTAAAGGTTTCTATTCTTATCTTCAAGGCACTCCATGGGTCCACATGGACTTTTACATGGGCTTACAGTGGTGTTCCTAGGCATTCTACATATTTTTAGCATAATCATCTATGATTACTCCTGCTTGCCTTGGAAAGTCAAGTTTTTTGCCAGAGGAACTGACTTAAGTTTGTTGTATTATGAATCTATAATGTCAGTTGACACTGATTTCAGAAAGGAAAACAGAATACAAGAGCTAACTAGAAAATGAGGACAATGTATTCTTATGGCAGGCAATAAATGAAACTGAAACATTTCCAAGCAAGGTGGGCTGTGATGGGACAAGTTGATGAGTGGGACAATGGGGACTCTCTCACAGATGTGATGGCCCAGATACTGAAGACTTAAATCAGAACCATTTCTGCTGAAGAAAGGATTAACCTAAAAAGACCAGTTTGCCATAATTTCACCCCTACTGTTCAGTATCCATTTGTTTTTAAACACAGCTTCTTTCCAAGACATCTCTGCATGACAAGCAGCAGGAAACTTGATTCTCAAGGTTCATCAGTTCTGATCGTGAGGACAAGCATTTCCAAATAATGCTCTAGTCTAGACTACACAGCTGAGAGCTCACTCCTGTTTATGAAACAAAATTATCCCTTTTTTTTTAACCCAAAGTCTGTTACAAATAAAAAATAGAAATGCCTGTTTCCTTTTTTACTGCTTATAATGTGGAAAAATAAATGTTGTGCAGGGAAGTACCCAAATTACCTTCTCTTCATGTGTATTCATTTCCTCAAGAAAGATGAAACACAGCAACACTAGACCTGCTACCAGTGGAATCCAGTCCTCAGTTCTCCATGTGAGCTGTACTGCAACTCAGGTAGGGCAAACAGGGCACCTGCCCTGGGTGCCTTGCTATAAGGCGGTGCTAGAATCCCACCCCTACCCCCATAGTTATTCAATGAGATCATTACACCTCTGCAAGCAAGTGTCCTAACCACCAGCCAAAATGGTATCCTGGGTGGTTCTTAGGGCTCTCCCCTGTTGAAGTGGCTTCACGCTACACAAGCACCTATTGGGCCAGAGACCATGAGATTGACTGTATAGTCAATCAATTAGGTTAGGCACCTGGCTTCATGCGCCAATGCGTGGTTAGGTGTTTTGCCACATGGAACAATTTAAACTTGAGACATAGAAGGACCCAACTCAGGAACTCTATATTCTAGGGGTCAGCAATCTATGGGCTGCAGATGCTCTTCCCAGGCCACCACAGGGTCAAACTCCAGAAGCAGCAGGGTCCTAGCATCTGCCTATTCCAACCTGGGGTGGGTTGTTCTGGCCAGCAGCTGGTAAAGGTTTGCTATTTCTGCTGTATCCCATTGGTTAGGGCATTCTTTAGGAGACCCACATTTAGATTCCTGATCTAAATCATGCTGAAGCAGCATTTAAACCTGGGCCTCTTGTGCTCCAGGTGAAAATACTCTAACCACTGGACTACTGGATATATGGGAGAACCATTATTATCCCAAGGGAGTGATCACAGATGTTCTTAGAGCATCGTACTAAATCAGGACCTACACGCAAGGTGCAGGTAAAAAATGTTTGGGAAGCCTGTATAGATTCTATGGTGCTTGACAGAATCAGACCTGGAGAACTGTGCAAAGTTAGATGCCCAGTGAGTTTTACTGGTGACATCTTCAGTATTTAAAGAACTCAGGAACCTCTCAGATCAGGTGGCAGCTAAGCAGTGTTTGGGATGTTCAATTAGGGATTTAGATCCTGAAAACAGCAAATAGATACCCAAATTCCCTTATGGGTATATCACCTACTGACTAAAACAGTGGGGATGTCACAAAATTACTCAGTGCCCCCCAGAGACTGCTCCAATCCCTTTCCTTATCTGCAGCTTAGCTTTCTGCTTCTTGCCCTATTCCCCTTGGCCAAGATGCTGCTGCTCCTTTTTCATGCTCCCTGCCTGAGCTGGTGTTCTGCTTCCTGCTCCCTGCCCTGCCTGTCACTGTGCTGCCTGTTCCCATGCCACGTCACACAGAGGATGATTGTCACCTGTGCCATAGGTTGGCCACCCCTGGACTGAAAAATATAACACTGGTCCAAAGTTTAATACCAGTTATCTGGCTCCTGCACACAGCAGGTAGCATCTCCTAGAACAGGGGGTTGGCAACCTATGGCACGTGTGCCAAAGGTGGCATGTGGCATGCTTTTGATTGGCACACAGATTGCTTCCTGCCCCTCGGAGCGGGAAGAGCCATGCCCAGATGAAGCAGCACATGGCTGCCCAGGAACAGCCTTGCACTGCTGCTGACCCCAGCCAGGTAAGAGCCCCTTGGGCCCCAGACCCAACCCGGCACCACCACCGGCCCCAGCCCTGTCCCTGTGCCGCCCCCAGGCCAGGGGCTGTCAGTGCCCCAACGGCCCTGGCCCCAACTCCCTGGCCCTACCTGAGCCCAGCCCCAGGTGGCTTCACCGCCGTGGCTGGCCCCAGCCCAGTGCTGCTGCCGGGCCAGGGCCATCCTAGCACTGCCGACAGCCCCGGGCCCAACCCCAGCCCAATGCTGCTGCTGGGTTGGGGCTGGGGCCATGGACCTGCGCAGGCCCTGGCCCCATCCCAGTGCTGGCAACCACCTTGGCCCCTGCCTCAGCCACATGCTGCTGCTGGCAGCACGGGGCCGGGGCCTTCAGCAGCACCAGGATGGGGCTGGGTCCCACGCGGGCCCCGGCCCCATCCCAACACTGCCAACAGCCCTGGCCGAGCAGCAGCACAGTGCTGGGGCTGGCAGTGGTGAGGGCTGGGGCCGGGCCTGCCCGCAGCAGGCACCACAGCCACC
>NW_005842650.1:75264-76152 GCF_000455745.1 Alligator sinensis | reverse complement strand
GGCCGGGGCGGGGGCAGGGGGCGGGGGCCGGCGGCAGTGGTGGTGGGGGCTGGGGCTGGGCCCGCCGGCAGCACTGGGATGAGGCCAGAGCCGTGGACCTGCGTGGGCCTCGGCCATGTGCTGCCGGTGAACCCAGCCCTGGCCAGCACCACCACTGCTGCCCACCCCAGCCCAGTGCCACTGCCAGGCAGGGGCCATCGGTAGCACCAGGATGGGGCTGGGGCCATGGACCTGGTGAGGCCCCGGCCCCATCCCAGTGCTGCCGACCATCCCAGCAATCAGCTGGGGCTGGGCCAGGCCCAGGCCTCAGCTACAGCAGTGGTGCCAGCTGCTGGTGGGCCCAGCCCCAGCCCCCACCACCACTACTGCCAGGCCAGGCCCATAGGCAGTGTTGGGATGGGGCCGGGGCTGGGACCCACATGGGACCTGGCCCCATCCCAGTGCTGCCAAAGGCCCTGGCCACGTGCGGCCGGTGGGCCCCGGCCCTGCACAAGCCAAGCACCAGCTGGCTTCACTGCCACTGCCTGCCCCAGCCCTGAGCAGCCCCAGCCTCAGCCCAGTGTTGCCACTGAAACTGGCAATGGCCCGGCTGCAGCCCCAGCTCCATGCTGCTGTGAAGCCCAGCCCCATACTGTTGGTGGGCCCTGGCCCCAGCTCCAGCCCCAGCCCCGCACTGCCCACAGCCAGGCTCCAGCCCCAGCCCCCCATGGCCCTGGCCCCAGCCCCATGTGGCCCACAGCCCCACGCTGCCAGTGGGCCCCAGCCCCAATGGGTGCAGTGCCGGCACCTGCTGTCTTCCCGGAGCCTGGAGCTCAGGGCCGGGGTGGGGAGGCAGCAGCTGTTTGCAGCCTCCCAGCTGCAGCCAGCCCAGGTTCAAGGTAGGTGGCG
>NW_005842650.1:72843-75152 GCF_000455745.1 Alligator sinensis | reverse complement strand
GGAGGCTACAAACAGCTGGGAGGCTACAAACAGCTGGGAGGCTACAAACAGCTGCTGCCTCCTAGCCCCACATCCAGCCCTGGGCTCTGGGGAGGCAGCAGATACTGGTTTTGCTCCCCACTGTGCTACCCTTACTGCCACTTCTGCCAAGCAGCATGTGAAACCCAGCACGGCAGGGCACGGTGGGGGGCACAGAAATCTGCCTGCCGCTCTGAGCTCCCCGCTGCTCTGGCCACACTTACCCTGAAGGCGGGGGCAGCAGTGAGGGGCTCAACCCTGTGTGCTGCCCACGCTGCTCCCATGCACACAGGGGAAATGTGACTCGTGCAGCGCAGAGGTTGCAGCAGCAGGCAGCTTCCCTGTGCTTGGGAGAGCCCAGGGGAGGGCAGCAGGGCTGGGAGCACAACATGTGAGGGCAGCACAGTGGGGAGCATAGCTGGTATCTGCTGCCTCCCTGGAGCCTGGGGCTGGGGCTGGGAGGCAGCTAGGGCTGGGGCCAGGGCAGGGAGGCCGCAGCTGTTTGCAGCCTCCCTGCTGCAGCTGGTTCAGGTTCTGGGTAGTTGCTGATAGCCATGGAGCCTGGGCGGGGGGGCAAGGGACAGCAGGGCTGGGGGGCAGGGGCTTTGCGGGGGGGCAAGGGGCACAAGCAGGGCATCCTGCCATGTACCCCCTGCCCTTGTTTTGTTTTTCTGGCATGCCAATACTCCGGCAACTTTCAAAGGTAGGCATTGTGGGGTTTTTTGGCACTCTGGCCAAAAAACGTTGCCTATACCTGATCTAGTCCAACCCCCTGCTCAAACCTGACCATCCCCAACTAGATCATCCTGGCCAAGGCTTTGTCTATCCAGGTCTCAAAAATCTCCAAGGATGGAGACTCCACAACCTCTCTGGGTAGCCTGTTCCAGTGCTTTATTACCTACCTCATAAGAGTTTTTCTTAATATGTAACTTAAACTTCCCTTGCTGCAACTTGCTCCTTGTTCTATCGTCTGCCACCACTGAGAACAGTCCAGCTCCATCCTCTTTTGAAACACCCTTCAAGTAAGTGAAGGCTGCTATTTAACGCCCCACCCCCCGCTTCTCTAGACTAAATAACACCAGTTCCCTCAGCCTCTCCTCATAAGTCATGAGCCCTAGTCCCCTCACCATTTTTGTTGCCCTCCACTGGACTCTTTCCAACTTATCTATATCTTTTCTGAAGTGGGGGGCCCAAAAAAGGACACAGTACTCCAAATGTACTCTTCAGTACTCCAGTGCTGAACAGAGGAGAAACATGATTTCCCTTGATCCGCTGGCAATGCTCCTACGAATGCAGCCCAGTATGACATTACCTTTCACAACAAGGGGAAAAGGTTAGCTCCTATTCAGCTTCTTGTCCACTGTAACCCCCAGCCTTTTCTGCAAAGCTGTTGCTTAGCCAGTTGGTCCCCAGTCTGTACAGTGCATAGGATTGCTCTGTCGTAAATGCAGGACTTTGCACTTGTCCTTATTGAACCGCACAAGATTTCTTTTAGTCCAATCCTCCAATTTGTTGAGGTATCTCTGAATCCTAGCCCTACCCTCCAGCATATCTACTACACCCCCCAAGCTTGGTGTCATCTGCGTATTGCTCAGGGTGTACTCCACCCCATCTTCCAGATCATTAAGGAAGATATTGAATACAATTGGCCCCAGGACCAAATCCTGGGGCACTTCACTTGATACCAGCTGCCAGCTTGGCATTGAGCCATTGATTACTACCCTCTGAGCACAGTGACCCAGCCTATTTTCTGTAACCTTACAGTCCAATCATCCAACCCATACTTCCTTAGCTAGCTTGTGAGAATGTTGTGGGAGATAGTATCAAAAGCCTTGCTAAAGTCAAGGTATATCATATCCACCTGAGGTTGTATCCATTTCTAAGTTAAATTAAAAAAGGATATAGTCAGATAGTCTTGAAGGAGTCTAAGATTTAGGTTTTACATTGTGAAAGCATTGGTTCATTATCCTGGGTGTTATCCATGACTCTTTCCTCAAACAGACTGGCCAATTGCAAACTATTTTTCTGTAATACCAACAGTTGTGACTGGTCATTCAAACAAGCCCCAGTATTTTTCTTGCTTCTTTTTGAAAAGGCTTGACTATGAGTGTGAATAAATGATAAAAAACATAGTGACTTAAAAGGGGCCAAGGACTTATCACCTCTCAGCTATTCCCTGGTAACTGCCCATGTGCACAGTCATACCCTGCAGTAAGTGAAAATTAATTGCAGTCATCAGTAAAACAGGGTGAAGCTATTGCAATTTAGCTTGTACTTACTGCAGGGAAAGA
>NW_005842650.1:70766-72298 GCF_000455745.1 Alligator sinensis | reverse complement strand
TTGGCACTCTGGCCAAAAAACGTTGCCTATACCTGATCTAGTCCAACCCCCTGCTCAAACCTGACCATCCCCAACTAGATCATCCTGGCCAAGGCTTTGTCTATCCAGGTCTCAAAAATCTCCAAGGATGGAGACTCCACAACCTCTCTGGGTAGCCTGTTCCAGTGCTTTATTACCTACCTCATAAGAGTTTTTCTTAATATGTAACTTAAACTTCCCTTGCTGCAACTTGCTCCTTGTTCTATCGTCTGCCACCACTGAGAACAGTCCAGCTCCATCCTCTTTTGAAACACCCTTCAAGTAAGTGAAGGCTGCTATTTAACGCCCCACCCCCCGCTTCTCTAGACTAAATAACACCAGTTCCCTCAGCCTCTCCTCATAAGTCATGAGCCCTAGTCCCCTCACCATTTTTGTTGCCCTCCACTGGACTCTTTCCAACTTATCTATATCTTTTCTGAAGTGGGGGGCCCAAAAAAGGACACAGTACTCCAAATGTACTCTTCAGTACTCCAGTGCTGAACAGAGGAGAAACATGATTTCCCTTGATCCGCTGGCAATGCTCCTACGAATGCAGCCCAGTATGACATTACCTTTCACAACAAGGGGAAAAGGTTAGCTCCTATTCAGCTTCTTGTCCACTGTAACCCCCAGCCTTTTCTGCAAAGCTGTTGCTTAGCCAGTTGGTCCCCAGTCTGTACAGTGCATAGGATTGCTCTGTCGTAAATGCAGGACTTTGCACTTGTCCTTATTGAACCGCACAAGATTTCTTTTAGTCCAATCCTCCAATTTGTTGAGGTATCTCTGAATCCTAGCCCTACCCTCCAGCATATCTACTACACCCCCCAAGCTTGGTGTCATCTGCGTATTGCTCAGGGTGTACTCCACCCCATCTTCCAGATCATTAAGGAAGATATTGAATACAATTGGCCCCAGGACCAAATCCTGGGGCACTTCACTTGATACCAGCTGCCAGCTTGGCATTGAGCCATTGATTACTACCCTCTGAGCACAGTGACCCAGCCTATTTTCTGTAACCTTACAGTCCAATCATCCAACCCATACTTCCTTAGCTAGCTTGTGAGAATGTTGTGGGAGATAGTATCAAAAGCCTTGCTAAAGTCAAGGTATATCATATCCACCTGAGGTTGTATCCATTTCTAAGTTAAATTAAAAAAGGATATAGTCAGATAGTCTTGAAGGAGTCTAAGATTTAGGTTTTACATTGTGAAAGCATTGGTTCATTATCCTGGGTGTTATCCATGACTCTTTCCTCAAACAGACTGGCCAATTGCAAACTATTTTTCTGTAATACCAACAGTTGTGACTGGTCATTCAAACAAGCCCCAGTATTTTTCTTGCTTCTTTTTGAAAAGGCTTGACTATGAGTGTGAATAAATGATAAAAAACATAGTGACTTAAAAGGGGCCAAGGACTTATCACCTCTCAGCTATTCCCTGGTAACTGCCCATGTGCACAGTCATACCCTGCAGTAAGTGAAAATTAATTGCAGTCATCAGTAAAACAGGGTGAAG
>NW_005842650.1:54750-70756 GCF_000455745.1 Alligator sinensis | reverse complement strand
AAAGAGCAGGAATATGGACAGTTACAATGGAGCAGCTGACATGTGGCAAGTGCCTGCTCCCTTGCTATAATTTGATCACTTATCCACACCTATCTGAACAGCCACACTTTGAAGGGGGATGGTAAGAAAAAAGGATGAGGATACAACCCAGCTCCATGCTGATCCCTTCTACTGTGCATATTGTAAAAGAACTCCTCCCCCAACCACCTCCTGGTGAAACTATATTGACTTTGTAATATTGTTTTTAGGATTCACCAGTAAATCATGAAGACTAGGCTAGATCAAACTTTTCTGCTTCCTTCTATCAAGCCACAAGCAGTCCTTCAGTTCAAAATTGACTTTAAATGAAAATTTAGTTGAAATATAACCTAGATAGAACAGACAGCTTCCTGAACCCAATTTTTCTTGAACATGACTTGCTAAGGATAGCATATGCTACGTGGCCTGAAATTCCAGATAAGAGGTGGGTTGTGGTAGAGCAGTTGTTCTAGAAGAACTTCTGAGGTACCTTCCAACCCTAACCTTCTATGAATGTATTCACTGAGCCTATATTCCTATTCAGATTCAGTTCATAAGACTGTGCCTCAAAACTAGAACTTGTGTCCCCTATTTTATCTTCTTCAGAAAAAAAAATACACCTCATTTCCATCTCCAGGGTTCTGCAATATTTTGAGGCTGTCCCAAATGGTTATGTGCTGACCTGCTTAGATGTTAGCAATAAATTCAGTGTAAAGGTTCATCTGAAATGCTCTTTTTTGTTAATCCATGACAGTTAAAAATTCACTCAGCAATTAATAGGTAAAGCGGCAGGAATACAAAGGAAGACGGAAAGTTCTTGGATGGAACAGAAATTTATGAATGAGAAGAAGGATGTCATGAAAAGTTCTCCCTAAATACTTCCCATTTATATTAAATAAACAGGAGTACAACAGTTATCAGAATTAGACTGTTTTCTACACCCTATAATGAAAATATGTTTTAAAAATCAGGGTGGAAGGTAGGGCTTTTACAAACTTAGCAAGTAGTTGAAGGCATGCAGACATTTCACAGATTTATTTATTTTTCTTGTTTTTGTATTTTCAGTGTTTGTTGCCAGTGGCTCCAGAATTTGATTTCTTCTGCTTTTGAGTTCCACCATTATTTTTTTTTTTGAGCAGAACCAAACAATCTGTTACAAGTTACAGGTCTACATGGTGTGCTGGTACTCACATCATCCACCCAAATTTGTTTCCTGCCCCAGTCCTCATTTGCTTCTGTTTCCTTTCTTCAGCTCTGTTGGTTTAGTTGCTTTTAACAGGATTATTTTATATATAGGAATAAGGAACAAGTCTTATTTACACTGGTGCAAGTGAGGTAAGTATTTGACCCACTGATTGTAGACCCAAATGTTATAATATAAAGAAATATATTCAAGCTCTAAAATTTGCTCTAATTTCCAATGATCTGAAAGAAAAACATGTTCCATAGATACTTTGCAGTGCTACATTTGGCAATACCAACCTTACAGTAATGTACACATATACTGAGTGGGGGAAATCATTCATCTGTACTATTGATTTTTACAGAGGGACTCTAAATTTCAGACATGCTGGATCATCATGTACCCTTACAATTATAAACATAATTTATCAACCTCCACAGGCAGCAAATATATCTAAATGCGTTTCTTAAAAGCATTCCAGAACAGTTAAACAAGCTGATAAGGTTTTCCAAATGTACCCTTCATACATATGGGCTGAAATGCACAAATGATGAACAACCAACTGAATACATATCCATCAGGTTTAGGACCTGATTCAGGAGGGGCTAAATCACTCGACTATCCAGTTGACTTTGTTGGGAAGTATGGAGGATCCAGATTGAGCCCTTTGTGCCTTACCCTTAGCTTTGCTTAATGCATATTTGGGGAAATTCCTGTTTAAAATAGCAGTTGGATCATACATTACTAAAGCAAAGATTTGGACCCAACATGATTGGAATATTCATCTCCCTGCCATACATAATCCAGAGAGTCTTCTGGACTAATTTAACCATGAGCATGGATTAGGAGGATCGCCCCATTTAAATGGATAGTCTTCTCTAGTTAGAAAGCTGCTTACCTTCACAACTGCCAGTACTTCAGGGAAGAAGACATTATGATTTAAGCAGAAGGGTATGCCTAGACTTACCCCTGGCAGGGTGATACCTGGCTGTGCTTACAGCCCTGTGGGGCTGCAGGTATTCAGCAGAAGCCAAAGCAGATCCTTATCTGCTCTAACATGGAACATACAACCAGGCCCTACAGAGGCTGCATTGTACACTGTGACTTTTCCAGATCATGTGCATCTTGGGATCTGACCCAGACATCTGAACCTTGCCAGCTGCATTATAGGTTTCCATCCATCAGTAGGACGAGTAGATGAATTTCCAGGCTCTGTCTTGGAATTTCCTGAATTTGGTAGTCAGGTCAAAACCTTAACATTACTAGGACATATTTAATACTAATTCTTGTAAAGAGTAGGTCAGTCCTGTCAAGAAACAGGACTGTCAGACAAAGGACTGGGATTTCTTTTCTGGCTTCACTTTGTTAGCCTGACAATTGAGCAAGTTGTGCAGTCTCCTTGGGTGCAGACAGAAGTGCAGCTCCCTGCTGTAACTGAGAACACTTTGCAGGAGGTGTTCCAAGTTGCAACGATGCCCGGGAACAAACAGAAGTTCACTGTTGGTTCTAGCAGGGAGAGGAATCTAGCTGCTGGCTGCCAGCAAGCAGCTGGTTTCCGGTAGCAATGGCCCCTCCCTCCCTGGGAGCCTGTGTTGTTTTCAGAATGGGAGGTGGGGAAGGGAGCAGAGGAAGCTCCTTTCAGGGGTTCTCCAGCCAGCGCTGGAGGGTTCGGTAGGTGAACTGGAAGCCCCTGTGGTGGGAGGGTGGGCCCCCGCTGCACCCTCCAGAGGGAGCTAAAAAACCCCAGACCGAAATCCCTCCGTTCCTTTTCCTCCCTCCCATTCTGAAAACAGCAACACGCTGGCAGGCGGGCAGACAGAAATTACAGAAGATGCTATGCTTTAAAATGTCCTGATCTGATCTGTCATGCAATGAGGGTTCAGATCGGCCATTTTGAATCAGTCTGCAGCTGTGCTCTGGCATTTGGTCATGTCTGTAGACCACTTTCTGTGGACAGATCGAGTTAAAATTGTCACTTCTGTCTGTGCCCCTTGTTCCTCAATTTCCACATCTGTAAAATGGGACTATTTGCCCACTCTGATAACATGTTGTGAAGATTAAATTTTCTTTTTAAATGTTTACAAAGATCAGAGATCCTTCTTGATATTTTGACAATATATTTCTTTTGATATGATTACTTACAGCTTCTTCTAGGGTCCTCATAGAATATGATTAATTTAAAAAATATTTATTTACTAAATATCCATTTATGAATTTTAACAGGATGCTCATCACTAAGGTATTTTTTCATCTTATACTTCACATAAAAGGTATTACAATCTCAAACTCAGACAAGTTGTAACTACAACTGTGCAGTGAGCAAAAATTCATTTTATGAAAGATTATAATTAAAAACAAAGCCAACATTTGAAATTGGAACAAAAATGAACAATTGTAAAACATTCTCTACAAAAGTATATTTTAAAAAGTTGCTTTGGAGCAGTAAAAAATGTTATTTCAACAAAAGCATTCCATTTTTACCTCTTTTTTTTGTAATTCCATAATTTGGGTACAATGTAAAAAATACAAAACTAGAAAAATCAATTCAAAAAGAAAAATCAGAATGTTTCATTCGAAAAATATTGAAATTGATTTGACCGTCTTGATTTTGTTGGACTCTCCCCGGTGAAATCTCAGAAACCTCCCCTTCCCCCAAAACAAACAAACAAAAACCCCATGATTTTATAGAGCATTCCAATTTTAATAAAACTGAATTTTCAAATAGAAAACGGTTAAAAGAGTATTTCTTTGTTTTTTTGTTTTGCTCAACTCTAGCTTCAATGGTGTTTCTGCTTCTATTGCTTAAGGGTGGAAGTTTTAAGCTTAATTATTAATAGGATTTGTTTGATGGACTACTGTGACAATCGAGATAATTATACCTTTTTTCTGAAGTGCAGGAAATCCAAGAGCTAGTGATTCACAGAGGGCAAACTTAGGCCTCAGTTGCACTAGGCTGCCTCCCCCCATTCAGTATATTGTCCATATGCAACAGCATAAATGTTTTCAATTGTAATCTGTTCAGAGACAGTCCTTCCCTACCCGTGTCCTCTCATTACCTGCCAATTTGAAACAGAGAAGCTAAAAATACACCCAGTGGTGCTGGAGAGTCCATGCCCCTTTGTTTTTCCGATGTAATAGGCAGGTTTTCAACATGGAGAAGCACAGGCAACCTGAAACTTTAGCCTTTGCAGTTGATCATGAGAGACTGAGAAGATACTCAGGCAATTTTTCATTCACTCAAGGGGATTCCAGAAGTGAAAAAACAAAACAAAACAAAACTTATTTTCCTACTGCAGAGGGGGCAGTATTAAGAAGCTGGAGATTTGTACAACACAGGAGGAGCGCTTAGCTCAGATATGGAAATGACTGGTACTGTATCACACTGCTGCAGATCATAGCCAGGGGCTTAAAAGGAATTGCTGCTGAGAGAAGCATGTGACAAAATCCTTATCTAAAAAAACCTTCAACACTACAATCTTACCTACAAGATAGCCATAAGGGCCAACACCTTGGAGAGGAGTATATTCCCTCTCACTCTTGGTGAAAGACCACTGGTATTTAAATCTTCCTAAAGAGAGTGCATTCAGCTGTCTCACTTTGTAAATACTGTAATGTACTGCCTTGTGAAATGTGCAGCTGGAGGAACCTGAAGTGCTCTCAGTGGCACTTAACAAAAACTAATAATAAAATTGGGAGGCTTCCAAAGTGCAATCTCCCCTTTAATTCTCTCATGTCTTCAGTCAGGGCCATCCAACTTCTAGGCAGTCAGAGGCCAGATAATTATAGCCATTTGCTAGGACCTGGATTGTTCCTGGTCAGGATGCTCTTAACATGTAGGGACACACCAGGCCAAAGAAGCAACCACAGAAAAGATGTTTCCTTTCCTGTTTTGCATGAGTGATCCCATTCAAGATTATGGCTAACACATTACCTACCCCTCCCCAAGGGCCCTGCTCATTTTCCTGAGAATCAGCATCCACACTGTGCCTTCCCACTCACTCCACCATGCAGGAGCCGCCTGCCTGTACCATTCAGGCTATGCATGCCATCAGGAGTAGGGCTGTGAACCCCTGCTTCTGCCTAAAGCTTTTCTATGGCTATGCTTATATACAGCTCCCCATACCAAAATCCATGTGTAGTCCCCACAGACCACCTCCTGCATGACTCCAGACAGCTGCACAACCTCCTTCCCCACAGATGGTCCTGTGCATGGTGATTTGCAGCTGGTAGGCTGCAGACATGGAAGCTAGCTCTGGAAGTAGAGACAGCACAGCTGCATTTATGCAGAGCTAAACACCCTAAGGTGCAGCACTGAAACACAGCTGCATGACTCCTGGTTCTAAAGTTAATGTGTGCCGAGGTAAGCTGGGGTATCTACAGAGTAGTATGTGGACCAGATCCTACCCATAGGCTGGCAGTTGCCCGGTTACTGTAGATAATCTTGGGGTTGATACAGCTCCTGCAAATATGTTAAAACAGATTTGAGCCACATGAACTTACCCAGGATTCTGTGGCTGCCAGGGGAAAAGGCTTTAGGGGATTCCCACCAGATTTAACACCAGGAAACAGGAGCACACACTGTATTGCAGAATGCTGTCAGAGACAACCAACTGGCCATCCAGCTGGCTAGAAATGAAAATGAATTAGAAGATAGAGGCCAAGAGCCATAGAGAAGAAAGGAAGCATTTTTTCTTTTCTTTTATTATTTTTTTAAACTCTGACTGCAAGCTCTTTGGATCAACATTTGTTCCATGTTATTGCAGCATCTTGCACAATGGGGTCCTGGTTTTGGGACTGGAAATCTCCAAAGCTTTTGCAATAAAAATAAATAAAGAAACCAATGGAGGCTGCAGTCAACATAATTACATAGCACAGCAGAAGACAGTTGCTCCTGCTTCTGAAAAGTAGCAGCTTTCATTCAGCACCCGGCTTGCTATATTTGAAGTTACTAATAAAATCCCCATTGGCTTTCTTGGAAGGATACCATATGAAGAGGAAGTCCTTTCACATGGTAAATTATTTATTATTGATCTGTTGATGTACATGAGTGATGTTTAATGTATGGCCCATAGGCCAGATCCAGCGCCCTCCTCCCTGCCCCCAGTGACCAGATCCAGTTCATGGTATATGGTAAAATCGGCAGCAAGCAGCTCTGTGTGCCCTTTCTTCCCTGCCCTATGCCATACCACTGATCTCCTCTGTAACCCTGCCTGCTTTCTCTCTCTCCCTCCCTTTCCCCCTCCCCTAGGGAGGCAGGTGCTGTTTACCAGGAGGTAAGCTCTTCCTCTCTCCCTCCAACCTTGGCAGGCACCTCCCTCCCCTATTGGAGAAGAGTAGTAGCCCATGGTGCAGCAGGGTCACAAGTACCCAACCTTTTAGAGCAGTGGGCTGATCTCCACTGGTGTTGACCAGAGGTGAAAACTCCTGGCTTGCAGGCCAGATCCAGCCCATGGAGCCATGTGATCTGGCTTGCAGGGCTCCCCACATGTCCAGAAATTTGGTGGAAGGGGACTGGTGGCAATTAACACTGCCACCATTCTGCCATCAGATTTCCAAGGCGTGTGCAGTTGGATCAGACCCAGGCTGTGTCAGCATATTGCACTGGATTGGGCCCATGGACTGAATCTGGTCCACAGACCAACCTGGTACTGCTTATCCAGTCCACAGGGTGAAAAGGTTGTGCCCCCAGCCTGGGTACTGCTTATCCAGTGCACAAGATGAAAAGGTTGGGCACCATTGGTATAGAAAGTTGTGGGAGAAAGAAGGGTTAAGGCACTGAGAGAGGGCTCAGGCAGATGGAGATTTTCAAAGCTGCCTACAGGATATGGGAGCCAAAAACCCATAAATCTTGGCTGGGAATTAACTCTCCAAATTTCTGAATAAAATCTCCAAGCTGTTTGTTGTACCATTCTTTTGGCATTTTGGATAAGACCCTAAAAACTCATAATATTCTTTGAAGAGAAGCTTAGTCTTGGATCTCTGGCCCAATTTCAACAGGAGCAATTACATTGTCTAATTAAATCCACCTCCAGTTCTCAAGTGGAGATGGTATTTCTCTTCACTTCCTGTCTTAATATCAGAGCTGGCTGCATTACAACAGAGACTAGAAACATGCTCTATGAGCCCATAGATTTGCTGATGTACATCAGTGTCCACAGAGCCCATACTAGAGTGAGGACCAGGCCTCAGGCCTACCCTAAGACACAGACCCATTTTACTATCTTAACTCAGACAAAATTCCCTTCAAAAGACAATAGTTGTTCCCCTTGAGTAATAAATGCAAGATTTAGCCTGTGGTTTGTAAAATGTTTATATGGTGTTACCATATTTAACCATCAGGGGACAAGCTGTTGCAATAAACTCCTTCCCATTGCAGCATGGCCACAGTCCTGGGGCAGGGGGCCTCACCAGGCTCAGTGCGGCATCCCCCCGCCCCAGGAGGTGGCAGCTGGCTGATGGGTGGGCTCCGAGCTGGGATCTCAGCAGGCCGTGTTGCAGCCCAGGGGCAGGCTCCCTGGGGAAGCACAGGGGCTGCAGTGGGCCCGAGGCATTGTCAGGTTGGTCTTTGTCCTGACACCCAAAAGCCCAGCCATGTGCATGTGTGTGCGCGCATGTGCGTGTCTGGTTCTGTGTGCGTCTGTGTGTGTGTCTTTGGTTGTATGCGTCTGTGTGTCTGCGTGCGTGTCTGGTTCTGTGTGTGTCTGTGTGTGCACATATACACATGTGTGTCTGGTCCTGGGTGTGTATTTGTGGCTGTGTGCATCTGGTTTTCTCTCCTCTCCTTTCCCTTTTTTCTTCGCTTTCCCTCTTTCTTTCACTCTCCCTCCTTTTTTTCCTCTATCATCACAACATGCTTAACAAAAAAAGAATACACAACAAACAACAAAGGTAGTACAGTATAACATCATAAATCTGGCATTCTTGGGACTGAGCACCTGCCGGAAATTTGAAAATCCCGGGTTTTGGAAACTGGAGCGGCGGTTGGTCACAGAGTTGGGGGAGGAGGGGGCAGCACAGTGGCAGCCGGTCCCAGAGCAGCGGTCGCATGCGGAGTGGCCACGTGGGGTGATGGATGGTGACAGCATAGGGTGGTGGATGCTGGCGGCAGCCACTGCATGCAAGCTTCCCTCTCCGCTGCTCTGGGACTGGCCACTGCTACTCCTCAATATGCCGGATTTTCAAGAATTCTGGATTTTTGATATCCGGATTTATGAGGTTATACTGTATATGAAATTTTATTTACTGTCACCAGGTTTAGAATTTTTAGAAAACCTGATATTTACTGTAATAAAAAAGCAACATTTATGATTATTAACTATATTATTATGCAGTGTATCCTGCCATGTATCCCCTGCCCTGTTTTTTTTTTTTCTGGCATGCCAGCACTTGTGCACCTTACAAGGTAGACATTGCAGTTTTTTTGGCACTCCACCCAAAATCATTGCCTGTCCTCACCTATACTTTAGACACGGTGCTTTTCTGCTTAAGCACAATGGTCCTAAGGAGTGGGAGTCATGGTTTGAATGTTCCATAGCATTCTAAGGCCAACATTCAGCCCAGCTCATCTTCATTTTAAGTCTTTAAAACTTTAACCATGACCTTGTAGAGACAGTAGATGCGTTTTAGTCAAAAATATCTTTTCTCTTTTGAGCCAGAATTAGTTACTAGCTCATTCCAAGCCATCTGGCAATCAGAATATCTGTACTTGTAACAGGAAGCGGCAATTACAATTCATTCCAAAAATCTGCAGTTTGAAGGAACTGAGCTCACAGATAAATGCAGACTTCCTCTACTTGACAGGGCTCTGAAGAGGTTTAAAAGGTACAGGCACTGCTTTATGGGTATACTTCCTCTGTGTACTTATTACATAGATTTCTTCCTCTTATGAATGTGTGCCATAAATGTCAGATTAGCAGCAATTTCAAGTCCTGGAATAGGAACAGGAGTGGCAACTCAATTTCCATGGTGAAATTACACATGGTGGAAGCTGTTTTCCGCAGAGAGGGGCAGTGAATAGTTCTTGCTGCTAACCTTTCCTGGCCTACTGACCTCTCTCCTATCTAGCCAGCCCCCTGAGCTACAGTGTAGTCTTGAAACAAATGACCAGGAGAATGAATGTTGCCTCTGAAAGTTGGTTGGGGGCTATGGGGAGGGGCAGTAATTACTGCTTACAGCTGGAGAAAATGTGGTCTAAGATGCATGGTTTCAAAATGAATGTCCATTACTTTAAGGGGGAACTAGAATATTGCACATAAGAGTAGAGTTTAAAGACCATTTTAATGCACAAGCTAGTGGGTGATGTCAGTGGGGCTAGGGACAGACATTACACATCAACTGATTTAAGTGATCAGAAACTGGTTTAAACCTGTAGCAGAACAGATGTTCAGTGCACATAAACCAGTTTGAAAATGGCTGGGAGTGGTTTGAGATAAACTTGGTTGAATGTAGTATCAGACTTAACTGATTTGGGTCAAACCAGTTTATGCAATCTGTCCCAGACCCCTTGCTCATTTAAGATAAACCACATACCCCAGCATCCTGGCATGCTCACTGGGCTGGGCAGGGCTCTCTGCTCCACAGCAGGGCTGGCCCCACACCTGCTCCCTGGCCACAGCTCCTGCACAGACTGCAGGCATCTGCCTGCTCCTCCCCTCCCCATCCCCTCTGCCTTACAAACACCTCAGCATTAGCTGGCAGCCCACATGCTGGCTATGGTCCCTGCTGTGGCAGGACAAAAGCAGAATCAACAGGTAGCTAGTAATGTCCCTGTGTTTTCTTAATGGGGTGATAAATACTGTTACAATTCCCTGCTGGGCTGCTGGGAGGGGTGGGAAAGACCCCTCCCTAATCAAACCTTCTCAGTTTAGGACTGGAAGGGAAGGGAAGGGAGGGCTGCTCTAGCACCCCCCAGCTTTTAGCCTAACCCACTACAAGCATGTGCCTGCTTTTCCTCAGTCCAGAGAGAATGTCTGTTCAGTTGGAAACAGGTTCAACCTAGGCAGGTTAGACTAACCTGCAAAAAACTGAATCAATTCAGGCTCAGGCTTTTTGAATGTCTGCCCGTAGCCTGGGAGTTTTGCAAGATTAAGGCTCTCCAGATTCATTTAGTCATTGCTAAGAAAAGACTAAACCATATTCTTTACATGTATAAAATTTAGTTATCTTATTATGGGTGAAGTGAAAAAGTAAGGGCCAGATCCTAAGTCATCTCTCAGGTGTCAAAAAATGACCTAAGCAGAACTTAGAAACCTAAAGAGTTACTGCACTCAGAAACGGCAAAAACTGCTTAGACACAGACTGCATCTATCTGGGCCTGAAAAAGATTCCTAACCATTTAGTGTGTCCTACAGCCCAAATTTAAGAAGCAAGTCAGACCAGCACTTCAGAGACTCACTCCACCTAAATCAGTAATGGGAGAGGCATGAACTTCATCCAAGTCCCAGATTCCTTAAGCAAGGGGAAACCACACCAAGCAAGTGCTGCTGACAACATGCATGCAGCTCCATAAATGGTGGTGGTAGTGCCACAACCTGCTTTTTGCCCAGTGCTGTATGGCAAGAGCAATCACCCAGGCAACACAAGACCCAGGTTTTGGGTACACCTTAGCCTGACCAAATTCAAACCCATAGCTTCCACAACAAGCAAGCATATGACCTCTAGTGAAGGGCACTCCCTGGATGGATGAGGGCAAAGTTCTGGCACCTCTGGCCAGAGTTATAGTTGATTTTTAACCAACGACTGTAAATTTAAATATATAAGTCATACCAGCAGAGAGCCAAAACCCAGGACTTTTCTCCCAAGCGAGGGTCCTTCTCATTGTCTACAGTCTTGCTCACTGGGAAGCAAGAGATGTCCAAATCCCTATCTATCTCCTGCCTAACATCTGACACCCCAGGTACCTCTCCACTATTTACCAGCTACCTTCATTCCCCTTCTCCCCCCACCCCAGCCTGTCTCTCACACAATGACGCCTCAATTTATATCTCCACTGACTGGCTTTCTTGTATGCATACCAGCCTCTGATTTCTTTGCTATTTATTCCATCCAGGAAAAGCACACACGAACTGCAGACACTTCCTCAGTCTGACGTACGATTTTTATACCTGAAAGCTTGCAAAGAAGAATTTTTCTAATTATTTGAGTTGATCTAATAAAAGATATTGGATTTACACAAAGAACCTTGTCTGCCTATGTCCTTAGACCAACATGGCTACAACATATACCCCTGTATCTATCTCTTAGGCATTTCAAAGATTAAGTGGAGGCACCTTAAAAAGGTTGACTAGGAGAGTAGCATAACTGGTGGGGTGTAGGAGGGTGACTGGGCTAGCAGTCTCAGGGGCCACAAAAAAAACCCCCATACTCCACCACTGGCAGTGCAGCAACTGCCTCTGCTCAGCATGTTGCTGCTGTCCAGAGCGTGGAGCCGCCCTGCTATGCCTCTGGATTAGCATCTGGCACTAAGCAAGGAAATGAACAGTTTACAGTCAAACATGAAGTCAGCAGCAAAACTAGTAACAGAAGCCAGGAATCGTGACTGCACAAAACCCCCACTGGTTCTTGATTGCCTTGTGTTACTCTGAAAAACATCTGATCTTGCAAAGATCCCTTTTTCATACACACACACATTAAGTTCTCCACGCAAATTATTCAGCAACTAATTAATGATTAATTAGGGAAAACAGCAAATTGATTGTGTCATACCCCAGAACGCTCCTTTGTTATTACCAAGGATCTTCATTTTCCTTGACAAAAAATAGTAAATTCTCCGATAAACCCCCCCAAATCTGTGATTAAAATTAAAGGCCACCCCAGCCCTGCTGGTGCCCCTCACTCCCCCCTCACAGTCCCCACCTGCTCTGCTGGTGCCCTTCACAACCCACCACAAACCTCTAGCCCTGCTGGTACCCCTTGCCCCCCACCCACAGCCCCTGCCCCCCCTGCTATGAGGCCAGGGACCCGGGTCTCCAGCCCCCAACTGACAGAAAGCAGTGGCTGCTGCAGCAAAGCAGATCACAGAGCCTGGCTGCCCCAAGAACCTGTTGCGGGCTTTGGCAGGTGGGGCCAGCTCCCCACCACAGCGTACGCTCCTGGAGGCCAGGGGGCACCTGTGGACCCCAGATCTGTGTGCATGGCAGGGGTGAGGGCAAGTGTGCACTGTGGGCTTCGGCTCCCACTCTGCCACCCTCCCCCAGGGCTT
The DNA here is from genome assembly GCF_000455745.1 of Alligator sinensis. Classification (NCBI taxonomy): domain Eukaryota; kingdom Metazoa; phylum Chordata; order Crocodylia; family Alligatoridae; genus Alligator; species Alligator sinensis. The sequence goes on along the minus strand of NW_005842650.1, from coordinate 58,355 downwards.
CTGCAGCCCAGCGGGTGTGACCTAGCACTGCAGGGCAGAACACTATCATGGAGGAAAGCTGCTTGCAGCTGGGAGCTCCATGCTGCCTTGGTGACACATTCACTGCATGTGGCTGCACTGAGGAGCACAACCCCGTGCCACTGTCCGTACTGCCCTTACATGCACATGGGACACATCGCCAGGGCAGTGTGGAGCTCGCAGCAGCAAGCAGCTTTCCTGATTGGTGCTGCTTTGCCCTGCAGCACTAGGACAGCACTGGGCCCTGGGGGAGGGCAGCAGGGTGGGAGCCTGAGCCCACAGAGTGCACCCACCCCTGCCCCGCGCACAGATGTGGGGGTGCAGGTCCTCCTTATCCCTCAGGAGTGCACATTGTGGCAAGGAGGCACCCCCCTCCCCTCCACCGACAAGCCACCTGCAACTCTGTCCCACTCCCCACCAGGGCCCTGAGGTTGCGCATTGTAGCCCCAGGCCACAAGTGCCACACTGCCCGGTAGGGTAGCAGCCCCAGCCCAGCTCTGCCCAGCTCCCTCCCTATGGAGGCCTCAGTTCACCCCCCACTTACCTGCAGGAGCTGTTCTCCAGGCAGCCTGAGCCACGTGCATGTATGTGCATGTAAGCACCCCTGGCCTGACCACCCTTCTCCTGCTCCCTCCCAACCCCTTGCAGGCTGGAACTCTGCCAGCCTGCACAAAGTTCCTTGCAAAAGTGCAAAATCTGTGTGTTTCTCTACTAAAATGATAAATCCATGCTTTACTCCATTTTTCTGTGGGAAATGGAAAACCTGGATCCCTGGTTATTACCTAACCGGCTGTGCATAGGGGAATTTTGAACAGGACTTCCTTTGATCTCCATCAGTGCTAGTCATTAAACCAGATGTTTGGCTGCTGACATAAAGGTATGATTCCTATGCCTCAGAGTACACTGTACTTGCATACCACACACACTACTCCCCCACATCCCACCACAAGTCAGGACTCCAAAAATTGGGTTGCATGCCTTAAGCATGAAAGTTGATTTTCCATGATGGAATGGAGGAATAACAGCGTAGAGACATAGTTAAATATTTGGCTGACATGCCTCTTCTCCTGCCAACTTTGGAAAGGTAGGGAGAGGGCACAGCTCACCCCTCAAGATCAGAGCTAGCATTAACCCTTTCACAGTCACTGGGCAATTTGCAACAGTTTGTCTGAGCAGTCAACAGCTGCTGCCAATTCCACAGTGGCTGTGAAAGGGTTAACACTTCAGCTTTTGCCCAAGCAGCTCTGATCACAATTCAGCCATGCAGTCAAGGACCCTGTGCAGTCACAATTCAGCCGTGACCCTGGAAAAATCTTTTTGCCTGTATTCTGCCTTCCTAAAACAAAATGTCTATTGTTTGGGGGGCACATAGTATGTGAGAAAATACAGTACTCTCTTCATAGTACTCCTAGCCTCTCTAGTGCAGACAGCATAGGGTTGGGGCTGCAGTCTAGCCAGGCTGGTATCATTGTCAGCACTACCCTTGGATCATGACAAGTGAGCTCTTTCATGATCCAGCGCAAAAATTGTCACATTCTTGCCACACAGAACAAATTACAGGGCCAGCAGGTTTCACTAAATGACACCTTCTTCAGGACACATTTGTAATTTGAACAAACACTTCCTTATTTAAAGAGATTGCTGCATCACTATCAATTACCTGTCAAGTGCCACCAAGACAGACTAAAGTGCCCGAGGTGCTAAAAGTGAGTTTTATATGATCTCCCATTATCTCATTACAATGAATTAATAAAACAATAACTTGAACTGATCAGGGTAAATGTAACACATGGGTAATTGGTCTTGATATACTGTTCTCTTTAACTAGAGATGTGGTGGTCAGGGTTACATGCAGGTCCCAAAGAAGCTAGTTCTGGGTTGTTATCACCTATAACATCAAGATGGTCTGGATACAATTCTTCATCACTTGGAACCACAGCCTAGCCCCACTAGGGACAATAAAGTTGAGACTATAATGGGAGCTGCGTGTAGCCACTGACAAGCTCCCCAGCATAGGAATTAACTATTTTTGCTTTATTTGTTCTGCTCAATTTGTCCCCCTGCCCTCCAAAGAACTTTGGCCAAACTGCAGAGGAAAGCAGTTGTACCCTTCTGCTACATACATAGCAGGGAGGGGAGGAGGTCTGGCCTGTGCAACACTCAGGGAACTGTTGTGCCAAGTCAGGTGCTCCAGCTGAAGGACTGACGCTGTGTCTCTTCTATCTCTGCAGACTGTGCTGGGAAAGGCACAGTGGGGATTGTTCAGATTATCTAAATAGCTCAGCCCTTCATTCCCTTTGCGACAATGAGTGAGAAGGGTTTAATTGGTACAGAATACCGTAAGCCTGCTTCATTACGGATTAAACAGCAGAAATGCAAACCTACAAATCATTTCTCCTTGTTACCATGAGATAAAGACACCCATAGCAACCAGAAACAATTCTTCATTAAGAATTAAGAGCAATCTAAGTGACCCACATTTGTGCTGAAACACACATGGAACAGAAAAGGATAATCAGAAAGATGAAATCTGTTCAGAAACTAATTGCTTGGAAAAAGCAATGTCCCAGGAACAAAACATACTGTCAGTTTAGACAATCTCACTGTGTGCATAACTGCTGATTCATTAGGAACATGGCTGGTATCTCTCCTGCTGGGTTTTAGATATTTGGGTAATGCTTTTTAAAAATAATAACAATAATAACAACCCTCCCCTAAGTGTTAACAGTGTAGCAGTGTGGCATTTTAAGCAGATGAGTTTTTGCTATTTTACTAACAAATAGGACAGATCCAAGAAATAAAAAAAATGGACCAGATGGAATATATTTAAGAATCCAGAATTTGTTGTTGTTCAGCCCTAGTGGCAGCATCCACCTTTTCATATACAGTAAAAAGGCTCAAGTAGCCCCTGAGTTCATATCCAACCATGGTCTCCTGTATCTGGCAGGAAATGCAAATTAATACAAAACACAACATATGGGTCAAATTGTGCACATGAAATTTCTGCTCCCAATGGGTGATCAACTGCTTCCCAAAAATATAAAAGTTGATAACTATTTTTACCTCCTCTCATAGCTGTTACAATAGTGCGGGCCGGGAGCGGTCCGAGGCTTTCGGGGGCGCACGGTGGGCTGTGGCTGGGAGCCCGCAATGGTAGGGTGGGTACTTTTGCATGACGGACTAGAATTAGGCACGGACTCGTAGCGGTTAATTAAAGATTGTTTTACTTACACTGTAGGTGGTCGCGGTGCAGGCAGGAAAAACTTTCTTGAGTTGCAGTTACAGACAAACACAAGTGGAGTTTGCTAGGCTCCACCGAAGACACACACACGGAGTTTGCTAGGCTCCACAAAAACAAACACGACAGAGCTCTGGATACCCTTGACGAGCACGCAAAAACCGTAGATACGTCTTAAGAATTTAACGAACGAGACGGGAAGAGGTTGGTGGTTGATCAGGCCACCGAGCTCCTCGGAGACGCACACAAAGTTTCTATTACTCTGCCATGTGCTCAGAGTCCCCATGAGTTGGTTGTGGAGTCCTCTACAACTTGGGCGGAAACTGCTCAAACTTCTTATACGACTAGC
>NW_005842650.1:26752-52320 GCF_000455745.1 Alligator sinensis | reverse complement strand
CTTGGTCCGCTTGAACGGCCATACGCAGCTGGGCTCTCAAACTTGCATTTTTCTGTACTAAATCGGTTACTATATGAAACATTACAGTTAACATTTTCCTCTTGTCATACCTCGGGGCTACCCTTCTTACTGCATCTAGTTTGAAGCTTCAGACAGCATGGGTAAAATGGACACCTTGGTTTTGATTAAATTGTCAGGCTGAGTTATTTTGTTTCCTGTATCTGTTTTTTTTTTTTTCCTGTCATAGACTTTTTAATGGTTTAAATCTAAATAAAATATATTATCAACTTCTAGGAGCATAGACCGACATATTCTCAGCTGGTTTAAATCAGCATATTTCCACTGAAGTCAAGGTGATCAACACCATCAGAACCTTGGTCCTTACTTTCCTGTGAAGTCTCATATATCTATACCATATATACAGAACACAAAAATAGCAAAGTCCAATAATAATGATATGTTCCCTTATCCATAAATTATGGTCATTTCACATTGGTTCTGATATCATTTACAAAGGGGAAATAAAAATATACATATGTTCATGTATGTGTGCAGGCCGGGAGCGGTCCGAGGCTTTCGGAGGCGCGCGGTGGGCTGTGGCCGGGAGCCCGCAACGGTAGGGCAGGTACTTTTGCACGGCAGACTAGAATTAGGCACGGACTCATAGCGGTTAATTAAAGATTGTTTTACTTACACTGTAGGTGGTCGCGGTGCAGGCAGGAAAAACTTTCTTGAGTTGCAGTTACAGACAAACACAAGTGGAGTTTGCTAGGCTCCACCGAAGACACACACATGAAGTTTGCTATGCTCCGCAAAAACAAACACGACAGAGCTCTGGATACCCTTGACGAGCACGCAAAAACCGTAGATACGTCTTAAGAATTTAACGAATGAGACGGAAAGAGGTTGGTGGTTGATCAGGCCGCCGAGCTCCTCTGAGAGACACAAAGTTTCTATTACTCTGCCGCATGCTCAGAGTCCCCACGAGATGGTTGTGGAGTCCTCTACAACTTGGGCGGAAACTGCTCAAACTTCTTATACAACTAGCAAGCCAATCGCTAGCCGCCACGTGGGAATAATTTAGAAACAGCCAATAGTGGGAAACAAATTTACATACGGGTGGCGGGAACTCCTTTGCACCGGGGTTTTTCTCTCTGCAGCTGAGAATTGCACTGTGCAAAGAAAGCTCCATGTGGTGGGAAATAATTCTGCAGTGCCGAAGCACACACACAATCATTGGGTCATGACAACTATTATTGCTGTTAGTATTTTCTGACACATAAAAGGTGCCTATTCACTAATATCCTACAGCAAGGAGGGTTAGGTATACTTTGTATAAATGTCCATTTACTAATGGTAAATGTGCTGTCTATTAATAGTGTGTTTTACTTGGTTTGAATATTGTATAGAATTATGGAAAATCAAGATTAAATAGTGTACATGGGTATAAATTGTTTTATTTTAAACACAAGACAACACCATAAAGCAGAACATCCCAGAATTTAGTAAAAAAATAAATAAACCAAGATCCAGATTTTGCAAGTGGGCAAAACCAAATATCTCAAATCTCAGTTGTGAGCGTTCAAAACCCAGATCTTACTCTTGCCATTTCTGAGTTGACCCTAAGATTATACACTGTTTAAAAACACATAGACACGCACACTCATTCCAGATAAAAGGTCCTTGTGCTCAGTCTTCAATACAGATGACTAGAAACTGGAGGGTGCCAGCCACTCACTTACCAAGACTTGTTTTAGGTGAATGGTCACAGAGGCAATGTTCAATATGGTAATATCACATAAGGAATGATAAAGGATGGGAGCCTTAGCAGGCAAATAACAAGGCATTTAAAGAGTGGTAGAATTTTCCTTTAGGCAAATTCATCTTCACGTTTGGTCTGGGAAATTTTTATGTTCTCTAGCACATAATACAAGACAGGAAAAGCCCTCAGAAAAATATAAGAAGGCTCTAAACAACAAAAATCCAAGGCTTTCCTATAGAGAAATTGTGAATCATTTTTTAAAACCCTCCATGTATTAAATGGAAAGCATGGTGGAGTAACAAGTCAAGTAATATGCAAGGGGTATTCCTAAATAATGGATGTCTTGCACCAGTCTCTTCCTGGTTATTCACCATGCATACCCTGTACTGTAATTGTCTTTTGCCATATCCAAATTTTGGAGTCTAAACAATTTCTGCTAAATTTAGCTAACGATGGAGAAGAGACAACCTTTGTTCCCACACTGATTTTCTAACTAGCCATAAGCAAGTTTGTCCTAAGTTCCAGACCTCAAAGTTTTCACAAAGTTGACAGCCACCTTGGACTCTGGACTTTGCAATCAGCAAAAGACTAGAATCTAGAATTACTACAAGATAAGGACCCAGTTCTGCAAGACACTGAATGCCCAGCACTCCCATTTTTTTAATAGCATTAGTTTTGCCAGTAGGTTAGACATTGGATTTATATGGGATGGCTTGGATAGGGATGATCCTGCCTTAAGCAGGGAGTTGGACTAGATGACCTCTGGAGTTTTCTTACTGCCCTACTTCTCTATAATTCTATAACTATTTAAGCTGTTAGGAGCGCTTCAAGGAATCAGGTCCTAAATGCTTTTTGATAGTTAATCAATTTCTCTCAACAAAACCTGCTCTGAACAAGGTTAGCTTGCAAAGTGGTAAATATGCAAAAGCCTGACCTGAATTAATTTTGCTACTACCTGTGGAGCTGTACCAGTGCTAGTGCACCTGTGGGAGATTTCCTGAGAGTTGGCAGCACTGCTATTGCCTGAAGTCAATCAACGTTTAGAGGGGAAAAAAAAATCATTGTAGCTGTGGACATTGAGTAGAAGACTCAAATCCAGTTTAAAATTGAGGTCTGAAGCATTTTTGCCCATGGCACATTAGCTGGCAAGTTTCCACAGAACAGTGTTTCCCTAGCTTCCTAAAAGGGAAATAGCTTCTAAAAGGGAAAATGTAAAAAACAGTATTCAGCTACTGTAAAAAAAATTAGACTATAAACAATTTAAAAGAAATTCAGGGTACCAATTTATGCAGAAAGAAGTTAGGCCGGGCTAGAAGCTAAATTGGAATACACCTTCTCTTGTACATTTTGTGGCTATGTATTTCCACCACCATATTTCATCTAGTACTTAAAGATAGAAAATAGATTAAAGCTTTTAATACAAGACCTAAAATGGATTTAAAGTCATTCCCCTTTGGGCAATAAGTTTGCAGTAGTCTAGATATATAGGCAGGATCTTTCAAGCACCATCAACCTGACAAACTGTTCTATTTCCTGGCATTTTTTAAAAATCTGACACTTAAGCAGCCAAGCGTCTTGTCTTTTCTTATTTCCTGCTTTAAGGGTCTCTTTCAATCATAATTCATCTGTCATACATTTTTGAAAGAGGTTACCTGCCCTCTCCCACCATCAACATTTTTTGCATATGTGTCTAGTTTCATTTATTTGTCCTCTGCTTTCAAAATTAACTCAGTTCTGGATGAAGATCTATATCCTATTAGCTCTATCCCTTCAGGGAATGCCTGCAACAGCTGCATCTGCTATTTCATTTCCCTTTAATACCCTTGTGTCCTAGAATCCAAACAAAACACAATGTTGATCTCATCCATTGCACACCCTGCATCATATTATTGTATACATTCTGTACAACTATGTATAAATTATCTGGGTTGACACTCTTAGCCATTTTCAAAGAAGCCATTAGTACAGCTTTGTGCCTACATAATTCAACCTGAAAATAATGAAGCCCCACACTGAATACTGATAAATGATCTAAGATCTCATAAGCCTTCTTAACTCTGAACAGTTGAAATATTAAACTGCTGCAGAAACTATGACAGCTGACAGTTGGAATCATCAGAAAACTATATGTAAATCCTGCATCCAGGGGCCTTTGCATAAAATGAAGAGGTTTATGTATAATAGTCTGTACTGATTCAGTGTCCCATTGTCCTGAAAACAAATATCCCATATTTATGTTGATAACAAGAAAAAGCAAAAATTTAGATCTTCCCTGTCCGGCACTGAACACAAATTTGGGTGATGGACTTACAAACTTGTTAACAGAAACCTCAGATATAGATATATACACTCTGCTTCTCTTGACACATCAGATTGTATTTATACTGCTTTGTTAGGGATAAGAAGCTAACATCTCAGCAGTACTCACATTTTCTCATCACTGGCCAAATGGGTGAAGATGAAGTTACAGAATAAAAACAGAAACAAGAACAAAAAAACAAAAGCAAAAAACAGCCTGTTGTCCTGTTCATGTTTGGCCCAGCAAGGAAAGAGCGTTGCCAACTTTCTCCCATACTGGCGATATAACACTGTTTCAATCAATAGGGGAACAGATCCATTAGTCTGGTTCAGGGAACTTTGGCACCCAACAAGAATTAACATGGTAATATGTGGGCAATGCTGTAGAGCAGTGGTGCTCAAACCCCCCAGCCCCGTGGGAGAGTTCTATGGCAGAGCTCCCCATGATCCACTGTGAGGTTTGTCCGTGGCACAACCCCATGCACCTGATCCAGCTGCGGTGCAACTCCATGTCAGCATGATCCGACATGCGGGGCCATGCCATTTGGCCTGTGAGGCTCCCCATTCATATGGACATTTGGAAGTGTGGAAATAGTGACAGTGTTATTGCCACTACTCTAGATGTAATTCATGCTACGATGACTCCCCCACCAACACATTTCTGGACCTGTGGGGAGCCCCACAGACTGGATGACATGGCTCAGCAGGCCAGAACTTGCCCGTGGGCTAGAGGTTGGGTATCACTACTTATGGCAACAACATCTACCATTCAGGTTTTTGGCAACTGCATTTTCTTTAGGCACAAGTGATCTGTAGATGATAAGGGAGATTAAGTAAACAGTCATGCTTTTCTTAGATACCTTAATATCCTCTGTGCCTCCCACCACCTATTTGGCATTCTGTTTTAGATTCCATTTGGAGGGAGAAGGACCTAAATAAAAGTCTCAGAATGCTAATAAAACCAGTCTGAGTGCTCTTAATGGACCCATCCATGTATGGATAAACTAAAACACTCCGTAGGGTTTTAAAGAAGAATCTGGGACTCATCTATGGACATTACTATGAGACTTAATTCAACAAGCTGGAGAAGTACTAAGTTTTATTATCCACTTGGTAAGTCTCATAGTTTCATAGTAGGTAGGGTCGGAAGGGACCTGAACAGATCATCTAGTCTGACCGCCTGCCATTGCAGGAAAGGATGCTGGGATCAAATGACCCCGGCAAGGTGATTATCCAGCCTCCTTTTGAAGATCCCCAGGGTAGGGGCAAGCACCACTTCCCTTGGAAGTTGGTTCCAGCTCCTAGCCGCCCTGACTATGAAGTAGCACCTCCTGATATCTAGCCTGAATCTACTCTCAGTCAACTTATGGCCGTTGTTCCTTGTTACCCCCAGTAGTGCTCGGGGGAACATTGCCTGTTGGTCCCCTTTGACAAGTTTATAGGTGGCCACCAGATCCCCTCTCAGCCTTCTCTTGTGGAGGCTGAACAGGTTCAGGGCTCTCCTTGCAGGGCCTGCCCTGCTGACCCCTAATCATGCGAGTGGCCCTCCTCTGGACCCTCTAGATGCTGTCCACATCCCTCCTGAAGTGTGGTGCCCAGAACTGGACGCAATACTCCAACTGGCCCCATTCTCTAAAATAATTTAAATATGGCCGCAGTATCAACACTCAAATGGTACAGAGAAGAAAGAACAGGAGCTGTTAAGTGGATAGAAAATTGGCTGGATTGTCAGGTTCAAAGGGTAGCAATCAATGGCTCAGTATCTAGTTGGCAGCTGGTATCAAGTTGAGTGCAGTCCTGGGACCAGGTTTGTTCACTATCTTCATCAGTGACCTGGAAGATGGGATGGACTGCACCCTCAGCAAGTTTACAAATGACACCAAGCAGGGGGAAGTTGTAGATACACTGGAAGGTAGGGTACGTAGGATTCACAAGGCACATTTACACGGCGCTACAGCACTTTAGCAATGCGCTACAGTTATGTATTGTCTGCAGGCACAAACCATGATGCTGCAGCTACATCACCATAGCAACATGCTCCCTCAGTACAGTGCATTGCTACAGCAACATAGCAACTAAAAATAACCGTGCGCTGCTGGCACGGCATAGTACGGGCTGCTATTGTGCCATCATTTAGTACTTCCAAAAGGTATTTTTAGTACTTCAGTATGGTAATATCACACAAGGAGTGATAAAGGATGGGAATCTTAAGTACTTCCGAAAGTACTTCTAGTCTTTTGTTTTTAATATTCCAAAAGGAAGTACTAAATGACAGTGGAGTAACAATGGCACAGTAACAACAGTGCCATAGGGGCATGTGTAGATGTGCCTAGAGAAACCTAGACAAATTGGAGGATTGGACCAAAAGAAATCTCATGAAGTTCAGTAAGGACAAGTGCAAAACCCTGCACTTAGGATGGACCAATCCCATTAACTGGTACAGACTGGGGACTGACTGGCTAAGCAGCAGCTCTGCAAAAAAGGACCTCAGGTTACAGTGGACAGTAAGCTGAATACAAGCCAACAGGGTGACCTTGTTGTGAAGAAGGCTAATAGCATATTGGGCTGCATTAGTTACAGCAGGCTTGTCCAACATACGGCCCGTGGGCTGCCATGCGGCCCTCTAAGTTGTTTTCTGAGGCCTGAGGTGCTGTGACGGGAAACAAAAGTAAACACTGTACTTTCATTTCGCCACCCCTTGTCCTACCCCCAGGAGGTCTTTGAATATGGTTCGCCGGCCCACTGGGTGATAAAAAGTTCATGCTCCGGCCCCACATTCAAAAAGGTTGGACATCCCTGAGTTAGTGTTGCCAGCAGGTCAAGGGAAGCATATTCCCCTCTATTCATTATTGGTGAGGCCACATCTGGAGTAGTGTGTTCAGTTTTGGGCCCCCAACAACAGAAAGGATGTGAACAAATTGGAGAGACTCTAGCAGAGGTCAATGAAAATGGTTAGGGGGTGGGGATGAGGAGAGGCTGAGGGAACTGGGCTTATTTGGTCTAGAGAAGAGAAGACTGAGAAGGGATTTAATAGCAGCCTTCAACTACTTGAAGGGTGGTTCCAAAGAGGATGGAGCTAAACTGTTCTCAGTGATGGCAGATGACAGATCAAGGAGCAACGGTCTCAAGTTGTTGCAAAGGAAATTGAGATTATATAAGGAAAAACTCTCTCACTAGGATGGTAGTAAAGCACTGGAACAAGCTACCCAGAGAGGTTGTGGCATCTCCATTCTTGGAAGTTTTTAATACCTGGGTAGACAAAGCCTGGGCTGGGTTGAGATAGCTGGGGGGTGTCCTTTTTTGAGCAGGGGGTTGGACTAGATCAGCATTTCTCAACCCATGGGTCACAAGAATATATGAAAGGTTTGTAAACCAACTTTAAAAACAGACTCTCTTTTAAAGGAGAAAAACGTAGGCAAACAGGGCTTTTACCTTGCAGGCTGTAAGAGTTCCAGCACGCAAGGGGATGCTTGGCGCCTCCCACGCCCCACACAATGGGGGACTAGGACCTGGGGGCCGGGGGCAGTGGGTTGGGAGTGAAGGGCACTGGGTCATGACTAGTCCTCAATGTTTACAAAGGGGTCCTGGTCCAAAAAAGGTTGAGAACCACTGGACTAGATGACCTCCTGAAGTACCGTCCAACCCTAATTGTTTATGATTCTAAGGGTTCAAGATTCACTCTTGAATTACACCAATGTGAAAACTACAGTCTGGCCCAAGAACTGCAAAGCAAATACAAACAAGGCATCATCTGAGAAAATAAAACAAGTTGAAAGGGTTGATACTAGTTGAAAAAGCTACAGATAAAATACCCCCCAGAAAAGAGTTTGAAGTGTCTTTACTCTCACATATCCTGGTGCCACAACCCCCTAAATGCAGATTACCATGCATCTGGAACAGACCCTACAACTTTGAAATACATACACACACATATTCCACAGGGTCAAGTCTCTGAGAGAAAGGAAATGGCACGAATGCTAAAGAAAAAGAGGCTTACTAGAACTATGCATATAGGTGTTGTAACAATTCCAATATTATAAGTGCATAATTATAAGACTCCATCATTATAAGCATATATGAGCATATAGTCATTGACTTAGCTAGAGAAACAACTATAAACAGCATCAGCACCACCATTTTCTTAAGGAAAAGTTTTCAGGGGTTCCTCCCCAATTTTGGTAACTGTTATTAACACAAGTTCGAATCAACCATAACTATGCACATTCACACACATACCTGAACCCAAGGCTCTTCTCTGGTATGCTTATTCTTCTAAGTCCCTATGGAGCAATAGCCTCCATAGGCCCCACCAGAGCTTTCAAATTAGGAAATAAATTATTTTGTATTATCCTCACAGCACTCCTTCAAGTCCTTTGCAGCATCAGTCTGCAGCAAGTTCTACTTCTCTTCTTTCCTCTTCACAGTCCTCCCCTCTGTGCAGGCCGGGAGCGACCCGAGCCCTTTTTCGTGCTGCACGCGGGCTGTGGCCAGCAGCCCGGGCACGCTGGATCGGAGAGGGAGGGCGACGAGCTGGAATTAGGCACAAACGCTTAGCGGTAGTTTTAAAGATTGTTTACTTACACCGAGATGGCAGTGGTGTAGGCTGGAGAACTTGCTTGAGTTGCGGTTACAGACAGGAAAGAAAAGAGGTGGACAAGAGTTCTAAACTCGTGAACTCTAGCCCAATCCGGCTGAAGGCTCTGAACACGCGAGCCCGTCATGTCAACCGAAGAAAGTACTCGTCCGAAAGAGCTCTGAATAAACTCACGCGAAGTTTGCAAGGCTTTGTGGGTCCGGTTCTTTTGCGCGCAGGAAGGGATACGTCTAGGCTGCGATCGGCGACGGGGAGAGGCTAGAGGCTGATCAGACCCCTGTTGCCTGCTTGAAATGCACTGGGTCCGTAAGGATCCGCAGCGCTTAGAGATCTTCACACAGCGTGAAGTCTCCTCCTCCCGGTGTTCGTGGAGTCCTCCCACTTGGGCGGAAACCACTCAAGCCTTTTATACGGCTAGCAAGCCAATCACTAGCCGCCACGTGTGAATAATTTAGAACTGGCCAATAATGGGGCTCAAATTAGCATACAAATGGCGGGAACTCTTTGCAACGAGCATTTCTGTGCTGCAACAAAGAAATGCACCCTGCAAAGAAAGCTTCAAATTGGCGGGAAATTCTCCCTTGCACCGGGGTTCTCCTTTGCAGCAGAAAACTCCACAGTGCAAAGAAGCTATAATTTAGCAGGAACAATTTAGCAGTGCCGAAGCACACAAAAACAAAAATCACACCCTTTGGGTTGTGACACCCTCCAGTTCTCACACAGTTCCTTGACTGAGCTCTTTCCTTTCACCCCTACTCCTTATATTTATAGATACTCCCCCAACCGTGAATTGCCCTGTGGAGTGATATTGGGTGTGTCCTACTAGGCTGCTTGTCAAGAATGGAAATCACCTGAGGAGCTTCAAACAGCTAATGAGCACACTGATTTCTACACACATACTTGCAGATTCTGGTCTATCCAGTGCAGTCCCCCTGCTCGGCACTGGCAAGTCTGCTGGTGCGTGCACGTCAAGTTCCCCCAATTCAGGCATCCTACTTCCTGTTCCTTCTTTTATGGTATTTATGTAGGGTGATCATATTGTTGTTAAGGGGAATCCAGGACAGGGTAAAGGAATCCGGAACAGGGGGCACAAGTGTGTGCACATGCATGCACCCCCCCCCCCCCCCGATCCCATGCACATGCACACACATACACCCCTGCCTAACTCTGTGCATGCAAGCACATACACACATATACCCTGACTCCACATACATGTACACACACACACACACACCTGGCCCTGCAAGCATGCCCCCCAAACCTGCATGAGGGCCCATGTGCAAACACACACGCACACACACCTGACCCTGTGGCTCCCAGGACCCCTAATGGTGGAGCAAAGCAGGGCAGGACAGCATGGAGGCCCATTGCCAGACTCCATTCCCCGCACCCAGAGGTTGGACCCAGCTGTGAGCGGCCCCTGTTCAGTGGTCCCTGGGCTCCACCAGCCTGCACTGCGTGGCTACACAGCACCTCCTCCCCACTGCCAGCAGCCACTGTGGGCTGCCATGCAGCCCAGGCAGTGGCACGGCATGAGACAGCTGGTGGCAGGTGGCCATCCTGGATTGCCTTATGCGGGTGCCTGAGCCTTGGCCCTGGCCCCTGCCCCTGACCTGTCTCGCTCCAACCTGGCCTATTTCCCCCCCCAGCCAGGCAGGAGGAGCAGTACCCAGCCCAGTCTGTTCCCGCACCTCCAGCCACTGCTCAGCAGGAGGTGGGCTGGGTACTGTGGGCACCAGCAGCCTCTGCTTGCAGGAGCCAAATTTGGGATTTTTGCTTCAATTTACACCAACCGGCTGGGATGGCCTGTGAAATCCAGGCTGTATGGTCACCCTATATTTATGCCACTAACTGCTGCAACATAAGCATGTGCGGAACATCAGCCTGAGGGCTACTTGATGGGAGCAGGAATTTTTACATCTCAGATACATACTACCTTAGAGGATAAAACCAATATGGCAGCTAATCTGAGTCAACAGTTCCAGATTTCAATTCTTGGACTTTTGGTGAGGACAAGTATTTAATTGCTCATGAAAGGTGCTGGAGTATGAAACATCCTGTTAATAAAGGGCCAGACTAGGTCCCTTCCTGCATGCCTATAATGAAGCACCATGCCCTTTTCCCCTTTGTCCTGGCTGCTTGCATGCATACTGGGTTTGACAAACGTGTGCCTGGGGAGAGGAAAAGCAGCCTTCTCAGAGCTGCTACTCCCTGCTATGTGGATAGTAAGCAGGTAGGAAGGGCCCTGCCCCTAGGTGCGATCAGACTGTGCTCACTGCACCATGTATAGCACTCATAAAAGTACTTTCCCTCAGTATAGGTAGAAACTAGCAGGCAGATTGCAATTTCAGCTGGTTTCCTAGCATGTTTCTTGGGCAATAAAACAACACAACAAAATGATCATGACAAAATGGCAGTGGAGTCCCCAGAAAACAATACCACGTGCGGTTAGAATGGATTCTTCCTCACACTGCTCCTCATCACTGACATGGACACACACACGTGCGCGCGCACACACCATTTTTAGGGACAAGGGCCCTTGATGCTCATTCAGTCCATGGCTCCACTTCCGAGACACGACCAAAAAAAGATCAAGAACAATTAGTGCCAAGTCAAGTGCAATAGTTGTACTTGTTTTGCAGATGCCTGCCCACTGGAGAGCCAACTGAATCCACCCAGCTCAGGTCAGATGGGTCCCAAACTGCAATTGCGTGGTAACAACACTGGCAACAAGCCCCCAGGGTAGAGTTAAAGCAGCACACTAGAGGCAAAAGGTACCCTGCAGCTGTTTTGCCCCCTTTGGCTTTGTACTGTATGAGATTGGGTAAAATTCCTTTATGTAATTTGGGAGCCATCTAGTGGGCATTAGTAATCTGGTGTTGCTTTAAGCCTCACTAGGAAGCCCAAGACAAATCCTGTCTATGTGCTTCAGCTCTGCCAAGGCAAGCAATAAGGCAGAATATACATCATAAAGGGGTCCAGAGTGCAGTATTGCCAACTGCACCGTGACAAAAATAATGAGACGAACTCTTAAAAAAAAAAAAAAAAACAAATCAAGAGATTGGCAAGTAAATCATGAGATGCTATTCTTAGTGTGCGTGTGTGGGAGGGGGAGCGTTATTTGTAGAAGGCATTGGGGGTTGGGGCGGGGGGGAGGTTGGAGCCCAGGCAGGTAGGGTCCCCACACACCCTGGCACGATGCAGGGTACACTTTGTGATTCACTATAACCCCCAGGTCTTTTTGGCAATTCTGCAGCCTTGACATTCATTCCCCATTTTGTGTTTGTGCATTCAATTGTTCCTTTCTAAGTGTAGTATTTGCACTTGTTCCTACAGAATTTCATTCTCTTACTGTATTTACTTGAATCCACGATGAGGTTTTTTTTCCCCCTGAGCAGCATAGGGAAAAGAAAGCCTCATCTTAAGATTTAAGTACTGGTCTGGTGCGGGTGCTGGCTTAGATCCAGTTGTGGCCCTAGGCTCAGGGCTAAAGCTGTAGCTGAGCTACCTCCTGCCCTGGATTGGAATGGCTCATTTGACAAGGGAAGGGGCATGCAACCTCAGGGAGTGCAGGAGAGACCACAGGGGGATGGCAGAAACTGCAGCCTGCCCCCTCACCTCCCATTCCTGTGCCTGCCCCCTCACCCACTGTCTCCCTGGCCTCCTGCTTCCCTCTGTAGCCCGCTCCCTTCTCAGTTGCCCCCACCTTTCTCCCTCGCAGCTGTCCCTTCCTCTGGCTCCAGTCCCTCTGCTCCAGCCCTGACGAGAGCTGCCACCACTTCTTCCTGGCTGGGCTGGGCTGGGCCCAGATCAGGGTAGCTGCTGATACCAAATTTCCCAGAACCAAAGCTGAGCTGCCCCAGAAGGCAAGGAGTGGGTGGGCAGGGAACTGGCGGGATGGGAGAGGAAGCTATAGGCTAGGAGAATGAGATCCTCCTGTCACAGAATCTATAGTTTGGTGGCAGGATCCCGAAAGGTAGAAAATGGGCATTCAAATTCTACTCAGGCAAAAGAAAGAATTGGACTAAATTTAGGATGACTTTCAGGGTGCGTGTCATAGAGTGTCTATACATGTGCTTTGGGGTGGGGCAGGGGTGTTTTAATTAGAGCAGGTGTCAGGAGCTGCTCTAATTAATACACCACAGTGCCTCGTGTATGAGCATGCCTCATTTGATGAGCTTTAGTTAAAGCACCCGCGCTACCATTTTGAAATGTGGAATACATGAGGTGCTGCTCCAGGAAACTTGATTGAGTCTGCATTGACATGTTCTAATCAGAACATGTCAGAGCACATGTATAGGAACCCATAAACACTAGGCTATTGAATAAAAGAAGATGGCAGCTTTCTCCTTCAATTTGTGTGTAAAAGCAGCCATTCATTTCCTTTGCTTTTTAAAAAAATGCCCCCAAATTAAATTTTCATTTCAGAGTAAATGGAGCATTTTATTTTCAATGTAATAAAATTTCTTGGTATTTCATTTCAGTTCAATACAAACCATATTTTTCAGTTCAGCATCAAACTGAAAAATAAGTTATTCAGACAGTCCTATTTACTTGTGAGATGTATGTTGCTGCTCCCAAGCATCACAGTCTCCACACAGTGGAGAGGTTTGTGTGCTACCATTGACCTTGAGAACAATGCCATCTGGAATTTTGCACTCCTGGTAAGGTTACCTCCATAGCAGCCAGATCAGGAGTGAGATTTCCAGATTAATAGCGATTCAAAAGTTCAAATAAAAATAGAAATCTTCAACATCAGACCAGGCAGGATATTCAGTGGCTGCAAAGGCAAACAAAGGTTGCAGTGGAATAGAAATATCTGCTCACCTAGGTGGTCTTTGCCATTAGATTAAGGTTTTCTTCCCTCAAGTATTGTGTGGTCTGATGCACAACATCATCCCCACAGTAAGAGAAGACGTCACGCAGGCATTTTCCTCCAATAGCATGTCCTACAGTGATGGACAAGTGACAATGGAGGCAGGCACTGGTTATTACTAGAAGGCCCTAGTCATGGACCTATGTGGAGGCGATAATTGTATGATGGTCATTTTGTACTTAGAACTGAGAAAGGTGTGCAACTTGGCAGCCGCAATCATGACTGAAGAGACCTAACTGGGATCTGTTTGGCTCACCCCACACTGGGAGGGGGCTAGAAAAATTGTCCTAAACATAGTCTGTCTCATTTAACCTGGCTGGAAAAATGCATCCAGTAAGGTCACTCTTATCAGTGGTCCAAATCAAGTAATAACATTTTTAACCTGGAACATCCACATCCTGATGGACAACACTAACAGTGACTGACAGGGGCACAGGATGGTACTCATAGCTAGAGAACTTGCATGATCTGATACTAACGTTGCAGCACTTAATGAGAACAGACCATAGTTGGCAGGTATACAATAATTATTGTATTTGTACAATAATTTCAACCCCTGTATGATGTACAATCAGTAATAGTAAAAGTGTTCAAAATATAGGATAGTTTTTGAGGTAGCTAGTTGATGCAGCATATGCAAAACCCAAGTCACTCTCAGGGAGTCTTAACTGACTTTTGGGCTTGCTATCAGCACTTTCTTTTACCTGTTTGTCTCAAAATAAAAAAAAAATGCTTCAACTTAGTGCCTAAGACCTAGTGATCGATGGGAAGCTGGGTGACAGCGACCACGAGCTGATCACCTTCACCATCCGCTGAAAAGCTGGCAAGTCAGTCAGCAACACGGAAGTCCTTGACTTCAGGAAAGCCGACTTTGACAAGCTCAGGAGGCTTGTCAGTGAGGCCCCAAGGGACCATGACCACGGGGTGAGGGGAGTTCAAGAAGAGTGGTTGCTCCTCAAGGGAGTGATCCTCAATGCACAAACTAAGTCTATTCCATCTTGGAGGAAAGGCAGCAAGAGGGCACAGCAGCCCCCCTGGCTCTCCAGGGACCTAGCAGACCTCCTGAGGCTAAAAAGAAAGGCCTACAAAGGATGGAGGATGGGAGTCACCTCCAAGGAGGATTATTCTGCACTGGTCCGGTCCTGTAGGGAGCAGACCAGGAAAGCCAAGGCTGCAACTGAACTCCAGCTAGCTTTGAGCATCAAGGACAATAAGAAGTCCTTTTTCAGATATGTGGGGAGCCGGAGGAAAAGCAGAGGCAACATTGGACCCCTGCTGAGCCAGATGGGGCAACTGACAACTGACGCCCACGAAAAAGCCAACCTATTAAATAGGTACTTTGCGTCAGTCTTTCATCAGTCCCATGGGACGCCCATGCCCGCTACAGGGCCGGGAAGTCTGGGTGAGGGTGATCCCCTGCCCTCCATTAATGCTGACTTTCTGAAGGAACATCTTGAGAAGCTGGATACCTTCAAGTCAGCCGGCCCTGACAATCTTCACCCCAGGGTACTCAAGGAGCTCGCAATCATCATAGCCCAGCCTCTAGCACGGATTTTTGAAAACTCTTGGCACTCTGGTGTAGTGCCCGAAGACTGGAAGAAGGCCAATGTGGTGCCTATCTTCAAGAAAGGGAGGAAAGTGGATCCGGCTAACTATAGGCCCATCAGCCTGACTTCTATCCCGGGGAAGATCTTAGAAAAGTTTATTAAAGAGGCCATCCTTAATGGACTGGCCGACGCCAACATCTTAAGGGATAGCCAGCACGGGTTTGTTGCGGGTAGGTCTTGCTTGACCAATCTCATTTCCTTCTACGACCAGGTGACCTATCACCTGGACAAGGGAGAAGAGATTGATGTCATATATCTTGACTTCAAAAAAGCCTTCGATCTGGTGTCCCATGATCGCCTCTTGGAGAAACTGGCCAATTGTCGCCTTGGGTCCTCCACGATCCGCTGGCTGGAAAATTGGCTCCGGGGTCGGACCCAGAGGGTAGTAATCGATGGAAGTCACTCATCGTGGTGTCCTGTGACCAGTGGGGTCCCCCAAGGCTCTGTCCTTGGACCCATACTGTTCAACATCTTCATTAATGATGTGGACACTGGAGTCAGAAGCGATCAGAACTGGCCAAGTTCGCCGATGACACCAAACTTTGGGGCAAAGCATCCACACCAGAAGACAGGCAGGTTATCCAGGCTGACCTGGACAGGCTCAGCAAGTGGGCGGACGAGAATCTGATGGTGTTCAACGCCGATAAATGCAAGGTTCTCCACCTTGGGAAAAAAAACCCGCAGCATCCTTATAGGCTCGGCAGTGCTATGTTGGCTAGCACTATGGAAGAAAGAGACTTGGGGGTCATCATTGACCACAAGATGAACATGAGCCTGCAATGCGATGCGGCGGCTAGTAAAGCGACCAAAACGCTGGCTTGCATCCATAGATGCTTCTCAAGCAAATCCCGGGACGTCATTCTCCCCCTGTACTCGGCCTTAGTGAGGCCGCAGCTGGAGTACTGCGTCCAGTTTTGGGCTCCACAATTCAAAAAGGATGTGGAGAAGCTTGAGAGAGTCCAGAGAAGAGCCATGCGCATGATCAGAGGTCAGGGAAGCAGACCCTACGATGACAGGCTGAGAGCCATGGGGCTCTTTAGCCTGGAAAAGCGCAGGCTCAGGGGTGATCTGATGGCCACCTATAAGTTTATCAAGGGTGACCACCAGGATCTGGGGGAACGTTTGTTCACCAGAGCGCCCCAAGGGATGACGACTAGGTCGAATGGTCATAAACTACTACAAGACCGTTTCAGGCTGGACATAAGGAAGAATTTCTTTACTGTCCGAGCCCCCAAGGTCTGGAACAGCCTGCCACCGGAGGTGGTTCAAGCGCCCACATTGAACACCTTGAAGAGCAAACTGGATGCTCATCTTGCTGGGATCCTATGAACCCGGCTGACTTCCTGCCCTTTGGGCAGGGGGCTGGACTTGATGATCTTCTGAGGTCCCTTCCAGCCCTAATGTCTATGAAATCTATGAAACTTTGATGACCCAGTTCTCACTCTCTCACTGGCAACTTAAAGTGAGCAATATAAAATAAATAATAAAACTTATTTGCATATTTTTTCACTGTACAATAGTTTTTCAGCAAATAGAACAACAGACACATCCATAGCATTTGTTTTTCTATGAAGACTAAGATTGTAACTCAGATGCTGGACTCAGTGGGCATCAACAAGCATCTCATGACCCTTGGTCTTCAACTGACCAACAGACAACATGAAACAGTGCATACACCTTGCCCCTTGATACAGATGACAAAACAAAAGAAAAATTCTATTTTAAACTTGTTCAAGTCTGATAATCTGTCCCCAAAGAAGATAAGATCATTCTTCTTGGCTGTTTCAGTGCTACAAAGGGCACAGCCTCTGTGCTCTGGAATAGAACACTTAGAGACAAAGGGATGCAGAAAGTCAATTCAAACGGAATGAAACAAAATCTCATCATCACAAGCTCCTTATTCCACCAAAGCACAAACTGGAAGATGTCATGGATGTACCTGCATTCAAAACACTGGCACCTGATTGACTACATCATGATCAGGGGCTTACTGAACTCAAGAAGGCGGACGGTCAATTTCATGGGCAGATACTGGGGCTGGCAGCCATTACATGGGCTGAGTTTGGTGGGTTCCCCCCACACACAATTCTGAGTGGCTGAGGGACCCCAGCAGTCCTCAAATTGCCAGATAGCCTAAAACTGCCACTTAAGAGAAGCCCAGAGAAGCCATTAATCAACATATTATTAAGTGTGGATTAATGGCTTCCCCAGGTTTATTCAGGGTAATTAAGCTGTGGTTTTGGGCCACCCCAAGCAGGGAAGCTGCACCAGGGTGCTGGGCTGGCTGTGACAGGCAACTGGGATGCTGCACCAGTGTCTGTGGCGCCCCACAAAATTTGAGCAATCACGAATCCAGTAGGTCCCTAGTCATGATGCGTGTCTAGGACTGTCACAATGTCCATATTTCCAAAGCCAGAACCAGTACAGATGACTGTCAGACAGATCATTATTTGATATGGTCCATCATATCCATTCGTATCCACCACAAAATAACATAAACAAAAAAGCAACCAAGAAAAAGGTTCAATATTGATTGCTTAAAAGACCCTGCTAAAAATGATCATCTCAGTTTGAAATGCTCTCATGTCCCTGATGATCTTGACATCACTGATCACTGAGAGAGACTCAAGAAAGGCATCCATGAGGTGTATGGAGAAACTTTAGGTTTCTCCACAAAGAAACATCAGGATTAGTTTGATGAGAATGATAGGAAAAATCACTCTCTCATTGACAGAAAAAGGAGAGCCTTCAAAGCTTAACAGAATGATATCAGCCCCAAACAAAAGCAAGACAGTTATTACCACATTAATGCCAAGACGTAGAGAAAGTTATGACAGCAAAAGAACAAGTGGTAGGAGGGCAAAGGAAAAGAGATTCAAAAGACCTCTGACAGATACAACATGCATAGTTTCTTCAGTACAACCAAAGCTATCTATGGGCCAAGCACATAAGGAGGCATCCCTCTGAGATCTGAGGATAGAACAACACTCTTTAAAGACATCTCCACCACCACTGGATAGTAAAGGAGCACTTTCAAGACATCCTGAACCGAGATTCTAATATCAAAGACAATATCTGTGGCTGGCCATGATGGAGTGCTCCTGCACTGAGCCACTCGCCTCACTGTGCCCAACCAAAAACCACATTTTGGGTGTGTCCCCTGGGTTACCTACATCCAGCCAATCCCCTTCCTGGAGCACACCTGCAAGCTTGTGGTAACCACCACCACCACCACCACCACCACCTGGGCCCTGGTCTTTGTTAGGGCTCTGACCATGCAAACCTTTCGGGTGCTTAGCCCACCATGGTATCTTGGGATGCTTCTGTTAGCTTAAAGCATTCAAAAGTAGCTTCCTCTTCAGACAGTAAAAAGCCATGCCCACCTGAGCTAGCTGAGCCAAGGGAACTATAACAGCTGTCTGACCCCTTGCCCCACAGGAATCCACAGCACGCAAGTAGCCTTTTATTTTTTAGCGAGAGAGAGAATGGAGTAGATATAAAACAAAGAGATTTTAGAGAAAAGCACGCTGAGCAAAACAGAAGGGGCTCAAGGACCCTTTGAATATGCAACTAAAATACATATCCCTAATATACTAGCTAAATTTCAAGTAAGTTACTCACTTACACATCCAGAGGGTAGGAGAGCTGTGGAGACACATCTTTCTGTGCGAACGAGTTCCAAAATAAACCACTGTCCTCTTCTCAACATGCCTCTCACAGGACAAAAAGAAGAGTGAACTCCCCCCTCCCTCAGGGATTTCTCCAGCCTGGGTCAGGTAGATGTCCAGGCCCATTGCCCAGGGGACCAGATGGACTTAAGTCATGCAGCTAGAGTAAACAAGTGGAGGGGACTGGAGATAGAAAGAAAGACCAGGAGACAGAGAAAGAGGATTTTTTTCACAATATCGTCAAAGCCATTCTACAACACCCAGTTAAGGACTGTGGCAGAATGCCACCTCTCTCTCTCCCCAAAAACTCTGCTATGTAACAATTTGGTTAACATGGTCACTGCAAAGGGCAGACTCCTCTGCCCCCTTTCTCAGGTGATAACCTGAGGTGGATACATTCCTGAGGGCGGGGGGAAACCTGCTCCCTCTGCCTACGTGACTGGCATCACATACCTGGGTGAGGAGCTTACACTCCCTATTATTCTAAGCAATGCCAACCTGACTGGGAGGGGGCTAGAGCCCCTGCCAGTCTATCCAGAAACCATTGATGCATTTCAAATTGGTTGGCTGGCAGCCAACAGGTGCTGGTCTCCATTGGACCAGGCAAATGAGGTCATAAGGGTTATATACGTTCAGGACTGCCCAGGAGGAGAGGCAGTAGCCACGATGAAAACTCAGAGAGAGAAAAGCTGGACCATCTGAAACTTGCTCTCTCTCTTGAAACTCATGATCAGTGAACTGCCTGCCTCCAGAGGGAATCTCCACCTGCCTCTGGATGATACCCGTGAGTAAGCTACCCGAGATCTAACTAGATATATAGCTTTCAGTAACTCAGATGCGTGATCAAATGCTACCCAGCCACCCTGTTTTCTCTATGGGATTTCTCTGATATTGCTCTACCCTGTACCCTATTCCAAACCTACTCCTTGTAACCAATAAAGTTCTCCTTTGGACCTAGCGTGGGAGACTTATTGGGAGTGGGTCTAGATTATGCCTTGGGGTCCCCTTGGTTTGGCTGACTAAGAGAGACCACTAATTGTGCTTCAGTCTGAAGGAAGCCCCCCAAGGTCTTGAAGTGGGTTGAGTACACTCAAGGGCCACTAGGCCTGTGTTTCCCAGGGGGCACAGAGCCAGGATCAGTCCAGACTCTGGGTGGTGGCAGTGTTACCCCCAGGCTAGCAGGTGTGCTCCAGGAAGGGGGGGTCAGCCAGATGTAAGTCACCCCCAGGCTGGCACTCGGAGCCTGGAAGGTGGTCGGGTGCAGTGAGGTGGGTGGCTCAGTGCAGGAGCACCCCCTGTTGGCCTGCCACATGAACTACATTATAGATCTACCAACTGATCAAAAGGCCTTGGAAGCCATTACGAAGATGAAGGACAACAAAGCGTGTGGTCCTGATGGAATACCAGCTGAAATTTGTAAGCAAGGTAAAAAAAAGCTCTCTCACCAACTACACATTTTAGTAATCTGAAAACATGAACAGATTCCTAGTAATTTAAGAGATGCCAGAATCATTGTCCTATTTAAGAAAGGAGATAGATTGGATTGCAGTCATTATTGTGGTATTGCACTCCTGTACATAGCTGAGAAAATAGCTCACCAACATTTTCCTCAATAGACTCACTTTCCTCACTGAGATTTTCCCCAAGTCCCAGTGTGGTTTCACACCACTCAGAGGTACAATAGATATGATCTTTGTTGCAAGACAGCTGCAGGAGCTGTGCCGCCAGCAACATTGAACTCTTTAGATGGCATTCATAGACATGACTAAGCCTTTTGATTCAGTCAACAGAGAAGCCCTATGGAAGATCCTGATGAGATTTGGATGCCTCTTAAAATTTAACCATCAGACTCCAGGACAGCAACCATCCTAAGCAGTGGTTTAGAAATGGACCCCTCCACTATTAGAACTTGAATCAAGCAAAAATGCGTGATTCCATCAACACTTTTTCCCATCTACATCGCACCTATTTCACACCTCTTTGTTGACAGACTTCCATCTGGAGTCAGAATCCAGTATTACATGAATGGAAGTCTCTTTAATATCAGTAAGTTATATTCCAAATCCAAGATAACCAATACCCCCATTACTAATCTTCAATATGCTGATGACTGTGTCATGTATGCACACTGATTGAAGAACTCCAGGTCATTCTTGATTGCTTCTGAGAGGCATATGAAATGCTTGGGCTCACTGTCAATTTCATGAAAACCAAGATACTTTACCAACCCACCCCCCAAAAACAGCTGTTCCTCCACACATTACAATTAGAGGGAAATCCTTGGAGAATGTTGAACATTTTCCCTCCCTCTGTAGCCACCTTTCCCCAAGAATAAACACAGATAATATTCACACCAGATAAAATCTGCCAGTTCTGCCTTTAGATGCCTCCAAAATCATCTTTGGTGATTATGACATCACTACGTAAACCAATCTTCTCATCTTCCAGGCTGTTGTCATCCCTACCCTGTTTGTAGGTATGAAACTTAGATGACATACTGGAAATACCTGAAAGCTAAGGAACATTACCATCAGTGATGTCTTTCAAGATTCTACAATATCAAATGGCAGAACAGAAGAATGAATGCCAGTGTTTTAGTTCAAGCGAATACCACCAGCATTGAAACTATGTTGATATGGTGCCACCTATGTTGGACAGGACATGCCCTAAGGATGCTTGACAACTGACTCCCAAAGCAGGTTCTATGCTCCCAACTCATCTACGGTCACCACTCTCGAGATGGGCAACAGAAGAGATTTAATGACACCTTGAAGACCAATCTAAAGAAATGCAATATTAATATAATTCCCTGAGAGA
The DNA here is from genome assembly GCF_000455745.1 of Alligator sinensis. Classification (NCBI taxonomy): domain Eukaryota; kingdom Metazoa; phylum Chordata; order Crocodylia; family Alligatoridae; genus Alligator; species Alligator sinensis. The sequence continues at coordinate 30,698 of NW_005842650.1, read as the reverse complement.
CTCAAGTACTTAATCATACCCAATGGCACTGTTATGTACAACACGGCATAGAACATTTTGAGCAAACTTGCCTCACTATGGAGGCAGATAGATGAGAGGGACGAGTGGAAAGAGCTGTAGTCGGACATCACCAGGATCTATTCCTTCCTCCAAGAACTATTTGCCATGGCTGCAGTTAAACATGTGGATCTCGGATCAGCTTCCTCAGTCGTCTGTGGATATGGATCTATAGGTTTACTTTCCTATTTACTGGAAGACTGTCATCTTTATACTGACGGGCTGCTGGCATTGTACTTGCTGGGTACATCAATGACACTTATAATAGTTAATCATTTGCATATTATTTGAACACAATATAAACCTAGAAATAAGACCAAAATGGCCTAAACATGAATTATTCTTGGTGAATAAATGAGAATATAACAGAGGTGCGTCATCACTAAAAGATCTACCAAGTTGACAGGAGAGTAATATTGATTCTTAACTGTATTTGCCAACCTATTGTGTGAGATGTTATTAGATGCACTACCTACTAATAGAGGAGCTATATTTTTTCTCACCACTCTTTATCCAAGGACCTTCTGAAACATCAGAATGATACATCAGTTTAATCTGTCTTACTTAACGTAATATTACAGCATTATTACTGACATTATTCATTATTACTGCTGGTAGTACCTACAATGTGGAAAGAACTTTTCAAGTAGAACAGAAAGCACAGGAGTACACAATGGTAGGTATGAAGGAGGTATGGTAGGAAGAGAAAATAAGGGAAAGCCATGGTTAAATGTAAGAAATGGGTATGCAATTGAATATTTCAAATATGTTCCTAATCATGAAAATATACATTAGAAATGACAACTCCATTCAGAACGAATAGCTAAATTCTTGATGCAATATTCATTCTAAGTTATTGAATCAAGCCAATGAAAGGCCTTTTCTGCTTATCAGAATCATGGTTTCTGAAGCTACAGGGGAGGTGATGGTAGCATATAAGAAGGTAAAAATCAAGCTTTAGGTATTACCAAAAAGAGGGAAAAAAATGTAGTGGCCATATAAAAGACTCTGCTGCAGTTTGTACATATAGTAGTTTGAAAATACACACTATGCTTTCTATCTGAGTATCTCTGAACACATCTAGAATTTAATGGCTTGTAATCTTACAGTGCAAGTATGAGAAATAATTTAAATACCCACAGTAGGTATTATTAAAATGCCCATTTTCAGGAGGGGTATGCAAACAAAAAAGATTGACTGCACTGTCATGAAACTTTGTGAGAGGGCCAGGAATAGAGATGACTTATCTGAAGTCCCAAACTTAAAAATCAGCCTAAAGAGTAGCTTTCCTTTAGCCTCTCTTACGTAAAGGATTTAACTTGTTAAAGCAGAAGTCATTGCAGCAAATGAGAAAAAAAGACCCCAACAACTGCTCCTTAACCACTTGCTGATCTACATTTCAATTCAGAAAATGAAATATTCAGAGCTAGTCATATGGCTACAGTCATTTGGCTGCTTTGAGTTCAGCTTGCAAGACTCCTCCAAATTCCGTCTAAGTTAATTATGGGCTGTGCACACTTGAATTCCATTTTATTCTACATGTTTGTGTTTATGATCAGCTCTCTGTGTTTTCCTATTTAATATATTTTGCTAGATTTACTTATGAGATTTCTAGGGACAATGCAGAATATCAACAGCAGTAGGGTTCCTAGGTCAACAGCTTCATCCCCTGCCTGTCTGCTGAAAGCAACTTACTACCACCTCTTTCCAACACCACTGCTTTCTTAACTCTAATAATTATATTCAGTTCTTTCTACCATGTACTAGAATTATAAAATCTGCTAATTTCCAATGTGTAGGCTGCTTGCTTGTTAAACATTTGGCTCTGCCCTTGAAGGAATAAAGGAGCTTTATGCTGTAAATAAAGAGTAGGCTGCTATGCCACATGGCTATTCATTATCACTACATGAAACTAACTATAAAACACACCCCAGGAGTTCTCTTCTAAATGAATTGAGCTTGGTTTCACAGAAATATTCTTTTCTGTGGCTTAAACTGTGGAGCGTCAGAAACATTCACATTGAGATGGAAAGAGGCTTAGGTATCTGCCACTTGCCTACATAAGATAATAGGAGAAAGACTGCTGAATTTGTATTTAGATTCTTCCATTTGGCAATATGAGTCATATACATCTATTCATCTTATTGTACTCAGTACAATGCCTTGCTGCTTGCTTGTGGGGGTTACTTGCCTGAGGGTTCCTGGAATTTCTTGTTTTGTAAAAGTCTGTAAAAATGTTCTGAGAAGCACATTTTAATTTCTCCAGCATGTGGTTTCCACCCTATAATGTATATCAGAAGAAGGGTCTGATCCTTCCCCCAGAAACTAATTAGATTGTTGAAGCTGACTTCAATGACAACATATTGCCCTGCAGCAGCTATTCTGTTTCTAATAAATGTGCATTTTGAAGGTAAGTCCATTTCCACGAATATCTTGGGCTCCTTAGTTCTGCATCACTGCAGCTTTTACAAGACATAACAGTAATTATCATTTTATATCTTCATTGCCTTGTGTAAGCATAACCTAATTAAGCCCTTGTAGACTCTCTGTGATAGCCTATGCTATTATTTAGATATCCATTTTAGCTTGTATGCTTATTCAGAGGAGGCCTTATATAGTGTGGTAAATAGTTAACCACACTTCCACAATGCTTTGTTAATTATATCACGGGCCTAGCTAAACTTCATATGACCTTTGGCCTAGTCAACTATTTTCTGAATTGTTTAGTAGAGGTCTTTTATTCTGTGTTGAACCAGATTCATTGTGCATCTTGCACTTTTTATATTTCTTCTTTTAAGAATACAAGTTATCAGGGACGACGTGTAGGGGATGCACACAGGTGCACATGCACCCCCTGTGCATGGCAGTGCACCCCCTGCAAAAAGGTGCCGCCGACAGTGTCACTCACTGCGGGTAGTTGCCACTCGCCACCCTGCCACCGGTCTGCAAGTGGTCCACAAATCACCCCTGGCCGCCACCGCCACTGCTAGCGGCATCTGCGGGTGGTCACTGACCCCTGGTTGGAGCTCGTCACCCTCCCCGCCGCAACAGACAGTGCTGGCAGCATCTGCGGGAGCTCCAAGCTCACTGCCACCGTGCTCCCGCCACCGCTGGCACAGCCATGCCCCCACACCAGCCACCAGGGGCATGCGCTGATCATGCCAGATATTCACCAACAAGAACCTGATGTGCCTAGTGCTGAGGTATTTCTTATTACCTCTCCTTCTGAGACAAGCACCATGTGTATGAGCTAATTCTATTGCATGAAAAGCTATAAACAAGCTAGCTATTAAAAGGACTATGTGAAGTGGCATGCTGAGATTTCTCCATTTGTAGTGCTGCAGGACTAGCTAGAGGGTTGATAATATTTATTGTATGTCACTTTAATTTTATGTCAATTATTGGAGTTCTAATCAATAAACTAGTTGAGATATCCTGGACCACTTTTCAAACTTTCATTTATATTAAACCAATAGCAACACCCATGAGGCAGTTAGAACAATTACCCCCATTTTGCATATTCAGAAGCTGATAAAGAGAGAGATTTAACTTGATCACTTATTTTTAAATCAACCTGACTGAAAACATACAGCCATTTGCTTTCTGATTAAAATGTTTTATTTCTGTTTAAATGTTATCTTAATTGTTTTTCTCTCACAGCTTTCAGAAGCACCATGAGATTTTCCATTTAGAACTTGTAACAGTCTCATAAAAGCATTTCATGGGACCTTCCAAGGTGCCCATGCGCCTCATCTATAGAGGTACTATACTTTGCACTTAGTACAAATTTCATCTACTAATCTCAAAGCACTTAACAAAAAAGGGTAAATATCAGAAGTGGACCCAGTGAGACTGCAGTGGGGTGGTTGTACCCCTCTTTGATTCCTGC
>NW_005842650.1:2353-26738 GCF_000455745.1 Alligator sinensis | reverse complement strand
ACATGGGAGGGGCAATAGTATTTTTATTCAGGACATGATGAGAAAGTTAATTGACTTCATGGCTCATTATCACCTTCCTGATTCCTCTTAATCTCTCTTCACTTCACAGGTGATATCCACCCTCTCTCCTTTTTAATGGTCTTGATGTTTCACTATTCAAATTATCCTTTCTTCTTCAATTTCACTGTCTGTCAGCCATTCTTGGTCATGTCCCTCTCTTACTTTATAGCCTTTCAGGCTGTTTTTAGCTCTAGCTAAAAAACCTTAACTCAGGTACGGTAATATTTACTTAGGTGTAGAAATAACTGACAGTGAAGTATTGGAGGCACTGTAAAGACACTCAAGAAGTCAAAGAAGGCTAGATTTTGTTTTATGCATCTAAAAGATATACATTTAACTATAAATACTACAGGACTCATGACACAGTATCCTTTAACAATTTTTTTGCCTGGTTTGTCAGGTTTAAAATTTTTTTTATATACTCTAGGAAATGAGTGTCCATTTCAATAGTTATTTGTTTTTCGCTTTGATTAGAAACCAAATAATATAGCACTAACCCCCTACCATGTTAGTGAAGTTTCTGGTTTCCCTTTATCTGAAGAAAAATGTGTTGTGTTATACAGGATGATGCACCACACCATCAGCACCCCCCTTTTCAAAAGCCTAGATCCACCCATGGCAAATACTATTCTCTTCTTTTTACACCTAGGAAAACTGAACAGTCAAATAGGCCAGCAAACATAAAGGGTAGAGGGGAGATAATTGTAGATTTCTTGATTATCTGCTCTCTTAAGGGCTGATCCACTTGGTCGGAGCATCCAAGTTTGAATCCAGATCCGACTTTTAACAGTTCAGGCCTATCCCAAAACCTCTAAAGTTGTTTTATACTGAAATATGCACCTAGAACCCAATGTGCCACCCTTTATAGTGGTCTCATGCATGGTCTCCATTAAACCTCCAAATAGTTGAGGATTTCTTTCACAATTACATCAATATAACACATACCAAGGAGAGCATTTTTAAACTTCAAACATCAGGTCAGGAAGCTTCTAAAACATGCCTATCCTTTTTGTCTTCCATGGTTCTAAACATATGATCTCTGTATTAAGAAATTAAAACAAACACATACAAGCCCAGAAGCCTGACACATCCAAAAGACAAATTAAAACTTCCACGAGGAGTTGAGGACTTCACACTAATACAAAAACTGCCCATGCTTTGCATGCTTAAAAATAAACTTTGTTTGATAAACCTTTTAACCAGGCCTTGCATAGGGCCACTTTATTTGTCTGGTGTATGTGGAGAACAGAACAGATTGCTCAGGCAAATGGCTGATGTTGATTCTAGCTAAGTCTTTAGATAACAAATGAAGCTATCTGTGCAGCTTTAGCAGAGGATGCAGGGACTGTGAGGATGGACAAATGTGGAGGGTTGCTACCTTGTACGATGTGATTATTAGTCTTAAATTCTTGTTTGATTTTTTTTTTTTATGAATTCTTTGAGCATCAGTCCTCTTGGGAAGCAGGACATAATATACAGGAAAATACTGGGCAATTTAATTACCCACACAACAACTGTCTAGTTTTCAAATGGATTAATTATAAGCATGCAGACTTATTTACCATATACTGCACCTACACTATTGTATATACTACTGTCCTTGGCTGTTTGTTAACAAGGAGGGAAAAAAATCTAGAAAAAGTCATAACTTCAAACCCAACCATGGGTGTAAACATTGGTGATACTTAATTTACACCAAGGAAATATTTACTGTGTAAATGGTAAAAGATATTATAGCAAGTCCAGTTCTATCTATTTGTATGATAGAATGATTTTATTGATGTGTCATGAATCAGAAGCATTGTATTGCTTTGTTTTGTTAGCACTGTCTGGCAATGAAGGCAGATGTAACAGCTTTCTAGGAAAGGCCAATCAAAATTAGTGAATTCTTGTGAAATTTCACACAAAATAGTTAGTGGAAGGCAGAGGCATAAATTGACTCACACTGTGTGGTGGTGAAAGGGTAATCAGGTAAAGATCTGCCTTTCTGGAACTTCATGTGTAAGACATAAGTGAGCATGTGTTACAGGTTTCTGTGCCTAGTTTCCAATGGATGTGCATCTGTCACACTCAAGCTGAAGAGGCTTCTGTACCTCAAGGGCAGATATAAATCACCCTGTGCAGAGTTCCAGATCACAGCCCACTGCCTCTTCTGGACATGATACTTGTATGCCTGTTAGCTTGGAGTGGTCCCTGTGCTTCAGGAAGCTCAGAGCTATAACTGTTTGGCCCTGCATGGACACACAAAGAGGTGCCTCTATGTAGGGTATGCATTTTACTGCAGAGTTGACTAATTAGCTTCGCAGTAAAGTGTCACTGTCTACTAGGGCTGTGCAAAGCTTTGGGTGCTAATTCGATTTGGAGGAGATTTGGCCCGATTCAGTGACCAAATCTCCAAATCCGAATAGAATCAGGAGACCAAGAAAAAGGTCCAAATCAATTCAAAGCTCTCCGAATCTTTGGAAAAGATTCGGAGCGCTTTGATGATTTGGGAACTCCCCACCCGCTGCAGCAGGGAGCTAGAGCCAGACTTGGAGCTACTAAGTAGGGGACAGGAGAAGGGGACTATGAGGGGACCCCTGTCAGGCCCCATCCCCTGCCTTAATGGCATGTGTAGATGCACCCTTAACATATGTATGTTGTTTACCTCATAAACAACTAGTAGGGGATGCACAGGGGTGCATGTGCCCTCCCAACAGGGCGCCCCTCCTGACGGCTGACACTGATGCTGTCAGTAGGGTTGGTCCCCCCCGCGACAGGGCCACCGCCATCAGCGGCTTCTGCGGGTGCCCGCCCAGATTCAGGAGGCACCAGTCACTCATGTTCAGCTCTCAGTAAAATAAGTTGCTACCTTCTGTGTTTGCTACTTACCTTCAACTTGGTTCCATTTTTGTCTGTGCTTGAAGAGCAGAAAATTATTTATGTAAAGCAAAACAAGAGTATAGGAAGCATCCCTTATGATTTTACACTATGGTATAAGAGATAATTAAGGATCACAAACCTCTCTCACCAGTTAGTTTTCTGTCTCTACATGTAGGGAGAGGTGTTTTACTCTCTAATCTGAGCAGTATCAAAATAGAGGATCTGAATCAACACCTGCATTTTGTAGTCATTTCTATTTTAAGGATGAGCAGAATCAAAACTTCAGAGCAAGATACCCATGATGCTATAGGCTTTTCAAATTTCAAAGCCAAATTTTGTGGATTCTGGCCACCTTCACTACAGACCATAGTCTGCCTGCTAAATATATTAGGTCCTGCACATACAGACCTGAGTATTGTGATTTTTACCTCAGGGGAACTGGAAAGTCCTACTAGAAACATATTTGGCATCAACATCAGTATCTTATCTGTCAACATGCCAACTATCCTGCATGTATCTGTGACCTCCCAAATGTGCAGCCAGAAATCAGCATATGTAACAGCTCTACTTCTTTCCCTGTAAACAGCAACATCCTATTATAGCGCCTTCCAGAATGCTTCTTGTTCATACAAATCCTGACTTTTTTGGCTGATAACACCCAGGAAAAACAGGCATAAAAAAGAACCAGTAAATGACAGCCCCAAAGTGAAGTATATGCATTCAGTTTAGGAGATCAGTTTAGAAGATAGTTGCTAGTGTGTGCATTCAGATACAGTACAATAAATCTTTATCTGATATTTTTCTCTGTATTTTGTTCTGTATGAAATAGCATCATTTCCAGGGTTCAAAATACACTCTGACTCTTGGCAGAGGTCTGTGGTGGTGGCAGCTGGAAGCCTGAAGGAGTCACCGCCACCACCGCTTGAGCTGTTTAGAAAGGTTCAGGGTAGGCTGGGGACTCTCGTCTTTTGGGGGGGGGGGAGGGGGCTCTAGAGTTCAGCCTTCAGTGAAGGACATCATATCCTTCTTATGAGGACAGTTCAGCATATAAGACCCAAGAGAGCTCACAAAAGAGCCTTACACCCCTTATGCTAAGAAATCATGTATTTCATCTCCTGGCAAAAATGAGAGATGAGCTAGAAAGAAAACTGCAGATCCCTCTCTGAATTCATTGCTAAATATAATCAATAGTTCTGAACAACTGGAAATTTAAGTTCAGGTACAGAATAGGATTTCGGAGACCAAACTGCAGATGCACTCAGATCTAAAATGTTGTCCAAGCAATTGGTATAGTAGATAGATAGACAGTCCAGATCCAGACTATCACAATAATGAAGCCACCTGAGCTGAGTAGTTGTAAAGGTTATAGAAATATTTCAGACAGGATTGTGTGTTCCATACAAAGGCATTATTATATAGAATAATAGAATCATAGAACCGGAAAGGACCTGTAGGATCAAGTCCGGTCCCCTGTTGTAGGCAGGAAGTTATTGGGCTTAGACAAGCTCAGCAAGGTGCCTGTCCAGCCTCTTCTTGAACACCTCCAGTGATGGTGACTGCACCACCTCTGCTAGGAGTGTGTTCCAGATTCTAGCAACCCTTATAGAGAAAAAGTTCTTCCTTAGGTCTAGCCTGAATTTGCCCTCTATAAGCTTATGTCTGTTTGTCCTTGTCCTCCCTTAAGGTGCCCTCCTGAAGAGTTGTTCCCCCAGATCTGTGTGTTCTTCCCTGATGTACTTGTACATGGCCATCAGGTCACCTCTCAGCCTTCTCTTACTCAGGCTGGACAGGTCCAATTTCCTGACTCTCCTCGTAGGGATTATCCTCCATGCCTTTGACCACGTGGGTGGCCCTTCTTTGTACTCTCTCGAGCTTATCCATGTCCCTTTTGAAATGCAGTGCCCAGAACTGGACACAGTACTCCAGCTGAGGCCTCACCAGTGCCAGATAGAGAGGGAGGAGTAATTCCCTGGATCTACTGGACACACATCGGCTGATGCACACCAGAGCTCTATTTGCTTTCCTAGCGACCTCAGCACACTGCTGGCTCATATTCATCTTCCAGTCAATCATAACCTCCAGGTCTTGCTCAGATTCTGGGCCAGCCAGTGGACCACCACACATCGTGTAGTTGTGGTGAGGGTTCTTCCTACCCAGGTGAAGGACTTTGCACTTATCTGCATTAAATCTCAACTGATTCTGCTTTGCCCAAGAGTCCAGCCTGTTGAGATCTTCCTGGATCCTGGCCCTATCTTCCAATGTGCCCATGTTTCCCCACAGCTTGGTATCATCTGCAAACTTAATAATTGAGCTTTTCACCCCCTCATCCAGATCATTAACAAATATATTAAAGAGCATGGGTCCAAGCACAGATCCCTGGGTGACACTACTGGAGATGGCTTTCCAGGATGAGGCCAGCCCATCAATTACTACCTGCTGGGAGCAGCCTCTAAGCCAATTATCATAGTTCCATAGTTGGCAGGGACCTGAGCAGATCATCAAGTCCGACCCCCTGCCATGGTAGGAAAGAGTACTGGGGTTGAATGACCCCGGCAAGGTGTTTATCCAGCCTCCTTTTAAAATCCCCCAGGGTAGGAGCCAGCACCACTTCTCTTGGAAATTGGTTCCAGATCCTAGCTGCCCTGACAGTGAAGTAGCACCTCCTGATATCTAGCCTGAATCTACCCTCTGCCAGCTTGTGGCCATTATTTCTTGTTACTCCTAGTAGTGCTCGGGGGAACAGGGTAGTGCTCGGGGGAACAGGGACATCCCTGCTGGTCCCCTCTGACTAGTCTGTAAATGGCCACTAGGTCCCCCCTCAACCTTCTCCTGTGGAAGCTGAATAGGAGGTCCTTAACCTCTCCTCATAGGGCCTTCCCTGATGACTCCTGATCCTGCAGGTGGCCCTCCTCTGGACCCTCTCCATGTTGTCCACATCCCTCCTGAAGTGCAGCGCCCAGAACTGGACGCAGTACTCCAACTGCAGCCTGACCAGTGTCGCATAGAGGGGGAGGATCACCTCCTTCGACCTGTTTGAGATGCATCTGTGGATGCATGACAAGGTACGGTTGGCCTTCCTTACTGCTTCCCCACACTGTCGGCCCATGTTCATTTTGGCATCAATAATGACTCCAAGATCCTTTTCTGCCTCTGCACTGACAAGAATGGAGTTCCCCAGCCTGTAGGTCTGCTGCTGGTTCTTCCTCCCCAGGTGTAGCACCTTGCACTTGTCAGTGTTGAAACCCATCCTGTTCTCATCCGCCCACCCCTGTAACCTGTCTAGGTCCGATTGCAGCCTATTCCTCCCTTTTGGCGTGCCCACTTCCCCCCCCACATCTTAGTGTCATCTGCGAATTTGAACAGGGTGCTTTTTATATCCTCGTCCAAGTCGCTGATGAAGATGTTGAACAGTGCAAGCCCAAGGACCGAGCCCTGCGGAACCCCGCTGCCCACATCCCTCCAGGTCAAAAATGACCCATCCACCACCACTCTCTGGGTGCAGCCCTCCAGCCAACTAGTGACCCATTTGACTGTGTAGGTGTCGATGCTACAGTCCCCTAGTTTTTTAATGAGAATGGAGTGAGAGACAGTGTCGAAGGCCTTCCTAAAGTCCACCCACCTCACTGAGGACTGGTCAAGTCCAGCACCCTTGAGTTTGTTTGAGAGGACTCCGTGGGAAACGGAATCAAAGGCTTTACTGAAGTCTAAGTAAATCACATCCACCACGTGTCCCTTGTCCAGATGGCTGGTTACCTGCTCGTAGAAGGCCTCTCTCATAACAAATACCTTCCCCCCTTGTAAATGTTGAATTTTTACCTTGTAACTATTGCTGCCCACAGCCAGGACAAAGAGATCAAGTCCTAAATCTACACAGACAAAATTAAATGTTATGACTTTGAAGTCTAAGTTATGAATGCACCCACTTGCCTTTGTAATGTGGAAACAATGTATTTTCTCTTTGGATTGTAGTTTTCCAAGTATTACTGTATTTTATCACATACAACATGGCCTGAAATATAATACACATCTTGTTTTTGAAAGGCAGAACGAAGAAAAAAAGTTTTCCTGAATTATGGTGCCATAGAACAGGGACAGAGCTTAATTTTCAGCTAACTCAACCACCCTTTCTTGCTTAACTAAAACGGAAACCCTAGCAGCTGCTGAAGACTGACCTCCATGGGTAGATACATGATTTTGAAAAAAGCAAAAGAGTCTCTAAAGCTGTGAAATGGGAGGAGGGACCAGGAACAGCTAGCAGACAGCAAAATTGCCCTAAGAAATGTTAGCCTCATTAATGGCTCATCAAGACCATTAAAAAAGAGAAATGATTTTTAACACCACTGAACTGAAAAACAAATGAGCCACTAAGTCAAATGGCTCCCTCAGCTGCCAGAATAGTAATGCAACATGGTGGACCAGTAACCAAAGCAGACTGCTTCTACCCCAGTCTGAAAATCATCTTTTGGCTTGATACATACCACCCAATTTTGGGGGGCTGATTTTGGGGAACTGGTCCATGCTTTATGTAAGAATATATAGTACTTGTTCAAAAAAATATCATCTAATCTCAACTCTTTCCTTCCAATTTACTGTAGGAAATGGATTCTCCATTTTGCACATGAAGCTTTGTTACCAGGCTTCAAGTCTGCTGCTGTTCACAGAAATCCTTGTGAAATAGTTATGGAAAGTTACTGGGGTAGAATGAAATGTTATCAACCATTATCTCTTGCTCCAGAGGACGTGAAGAGAATATAAATAAACTCAGACATTGCAAATACTTTGCTGTAAGCTAAGTGATTAATGTATTCCAGATTCCTACTAGTTTATTTAAAGCATCTTAAATCCTGTTGATGGCTAATAGTTTTCTATAGTCTCTCTGGTTGCTGTGGCATAGCCTCTCTTTCACTTGGCACAAACATCCACAACAAAATTGTTTCGCCTTCTGAGATAATATACAGATAAGTCTCCTAAACATGCTTCATTTGCTGAAAAAAGGCTAGCATTTTCTTTCTCTAAGTATTGTAGTAACGCCCAGAGAGGGCTCAGTTTCATTGAGATTCATATGAGTTCTATAATAAAGAAGACTCGCAAGATGGAAGATGGAAGATGACTTATGCCAAGCACCTTGCACAGAGGTAGAACTCTTCAATTGAAAGGCAGTGTAAATTGAAGAGGGTGCCCCTAAAAGGTATTGCTTGACTTTTGTAGGCCTGTTTCCACATAAGCCTGTTCTGCAAGAGGATGGATGGGTTAATTTGGAAGAGTGTGGAAGGATTCTGTAGGCAGTTTGCTCAAAGGCACCCTACAGCTTGTTTCACAAGGAAACATATGAGGTATTACAGGAAAAAAAGAATCATGCCACTCAAATAGTGATTCATAAAAGTTCTGTAATAGAAAAGGTTTGCAAGATAAAAGATGACATCTGGCATCTTGCACAGAGGTTGAACTCTTCAATTGAAAAGCTGTGCAAACTGAAGAGAGCCCCTAAAAGGGCTACTTTACTATGCCAATGCAGTAGAGGAATGTTATTTGTGCTTAGCACAGTTTTGGAGACAATATCCTGCATTTTATGGAACCTGTCTTTGCACAGGATCTCAAAGCACTTTTTGCAACTTTAGTTGTCTATGCACTGCTATAGATGGGGTTAATCCTCTTTAAAACTGGTGAGTGTAGTGGTTATCTTCATTCGGGATAAATTTAAGAGGCAATGAAGGCCTCCGACTAAAAACAGACACACACACACTACTCGCCAAGACAAGTCCATTCAGGAATCAGGGCCTCACACCAAAATACAGACACATATATCACTGCACAAACCAAGTCCACCCAGGAATTAGAATGATGTGGATGAAGAACTTCACTTTGTTTTGGATCAAGATGTGGAGAGTAAGATAGTAGAAATGCCACATAGGTACGGAAAAGGTAGGGGCAGTAAGGAAGCTGCAGACACAGCAAGAAGCTGTCAACAAGCATTGAGAGTGGCACAGAGAAAAGCCTAGAATGAGAGAGAATTTAAATCAAATATCAGCTGAAAGAGACTTGGAGCCATGCAGCCAGGTGACTGAGCATCCCTGAAGAGAGGTTTTTTAGCCACGAGGTTTTAGCAGCTGCTGCATCTGAGCCAGGGGCAACACTGTGATTTTGCACAGGAGGAACAATGTAGTGCCCAGGGAAGGCATGGGGCAGGACGTTTTAGGGGCAGTTAGGTGAATCAAACTAGCCAACACATGGAGAGGAAAACTTACAGAGGAGGGGGAGAGTTCCTGCTCCTTGAATTCTGAGCAATTCCCAAAATGGATAATGTGAACTAGAAGGGAGCTTTCAAATATTAGAACCCACACTAAACACATCAAGCCTTGCAGGACAGCAGCCAGGTACAAGGCATTTTACACTGTAGTGGGAGGTAGAGAGGAGAGAGACATTTTGGCCAAGGACATGCACAAGGTCTGCAAACAAACTCCTTGCAGTAACTGGGACTCTGGATCATACATACAACCACAGCTCCAAGGTGCAATCAATTATTACTATCTTCCAGCAGCAGCAGACCAATAATACTGAAAAGAAATAACTTGACAAAAATACTGGCATTTTCTTAGATGTTTATAGTATCTTTCCAAGCCCAAATATGCAAAAGTGCTTCACAAATATAGGAGTCACTTCACTTCCCCTGATATGCTGTTTGTACTATACTGTTTAACAGCCCACAGAAACACTACACAAGAACTTAAGTGGACAGTGAGGAAAGAAAGACATTGTAGTGGCAGAAACAACATAGGTAAACAGGATACAGTTAGATAAATTATAGAACTATCAACCCCATTATTAGAAGATCATCATTTTCAGTCTCATAACACTTCTCACAAAAAGCTGGTGTTTTGGTTCAGCCCATATTATAAAGAAAATTGCCAACTCAGGTAGTAGGAAGGCGCTTTTTGCAGTACCCTAGGGGGGGTTTGAGTTGTCTTTGGTTTTGGGGGGCATTGTATTTTTTTTCTTTATTGTTTGTTTGTTTTGGTTTGGGTGGGTTTTGTTTGTTTGTTTGTTTTTACAAAAAAATCAAGCCATAATCCAGGAGTATTACAGGTAAAAGTTTCATTTATTTGTAATTGCCCATCTACTGCACTGGGACAGTTGGGTGGAAGAAAAATCTCACTACCAGCCTAGGACAATGTGAAATCACCTTATCCTAAAAATAACCTGAAAAGCTATTGGTTAAATGATGTCACCATGAAACAGCACCACTCTTGAGGCAACTTGACAGATCTATCCTCAAGCAATCTTCCAAAAGAAAACTAAGTATTGACTATGCAATCTTGAAACTGTCAGAGCTGGACAACTCCCAATGACTTTGACAGCAGCTGTGGGTGTTCAGCACGTAAATTCATAGATTGTAGAGTTGGAAGGGACCACAATGGATCATTGTGTCCGACCCCCTGCCCCTGGCAGGAAAGAGGACTGAGGTCAGATGACCCCAGCCAGGTGACTATCTAGCCTCTTCTTGAAGACCTCCAAGTTAGGTGATAGTACCACCTCTCTTGGAAGCCCATGCCAGATTCTGGCCACCCTTACTGTAAAAAAATTCTTCCTAATGTCTAACCTAAATCTACTCTCTACTAGTTTGCACCCATTGTTCCTAGTTACTCCCTGGGGTGCTCTGGTAAATAGCACATCACCAATTCCCTGTTGTCCTCCCTTGATAAACTTGTAGGCGGCTACAAGGTCTCCCCTCAGCCATCTCTTGAAGAGATCCAGATCTCTCAACCTCCCCTCATAGGGTCTTTCACGGAGGCCACTAATCACGTGTGTGCCTCCTCTGAACCCTCTCCAGATTCTGTGTCCCTCTTGAAGTGCGGCACCCAAAACTGGACACAGTACTCCAACTGCAGTCTGACCAATGCCGCATAGAAGGGGAGCACCACCTCCCTTGATCTGTTGGTCATGCATCAGCTAATGCATGACAAGGTGTGATCAGCTTTGTTGCCTCATTGCACTGCCAGCTCATGTTCATCTTGGAGTCAACTATGACTCCAAGATCTCTCTCAGCTTCTGAGCTGCTGAGGAGGTTATCCCCCAACCTATAGGTGTTCTGGGGATTCCTCCTTCCTAGGTGGAGTACCTTAAATTTATCTTTGTTGAATTGCATCCTATTCCTCTCTGCCCATTGATCCAACCTGTCCAGGTCAGCCTGTATCTGCTCCCTGCCCTCCAGTGTGTTAACTTTGCCCCATAACTTGGTATCATCGGTGACTTGGAGAGGGTGCTCTCCACACCCTCGTCCAAATCGCTGATGAAGATATTTAATAACACCAGTCCAAGGACTGAACCCTGTGGGACCCTACTGCCCACCTCCTTCCACGCTGAGAATGACCTGTCCACCACCACTCTCTGGGTGCAGTCCCTAAGCCAGTTGGCCACCCACCTGACTGTGTAAGTGTCCACTCCACAGCTGGCTAGCTTCCCTATGAGACTAGTGAAATTCAGACCATAAACAAGTGATGTGAAATTCTGATACAAAGTCCTGTATTCATTTCATATTCATAAAGCACTTTTCATGAAGCCCCTTGCCTTTGCTCCAAGAAGTCTTATTAACTCAAACTTACTTTTCATATTTTCAAAAGATGACAACCTGCCACTCTGTCTTTGGTTTTGCACTGTAGTTGCTGATCTGTATGTGGCCTTTTGAGCAAAGCCCCAATTACTTGTTTGGCACAAGTTTCTTACTGTGTAGTAGCTGTTATATTTACATTGCTGTGTCAATCAATTTTTTAATAAGTAACAATTTGAAGGTGAAGCATAAGAAGAGACAATCACAATGTCTATCCAATGCAATTTAAAAAGTTAAATATCCTAGGCCAGTAGGAAAGTTTACTTTGAGAGGGCAGGGAGCTCCAGATTACTTTATTTTTTAATTCTGGTCTTTCAAGATTTCTGTGATTAGCTACAAGAATTATTTCAGTCAAGATGCCAACTGTTCTAAGGAACTTGACTGAGTCCCATCTGGCTTGAGCAGTAAAATATTCTGATATCCTCAGATGCTTTGGGCTGCGAGTTAAGAGTCACAGCTGGCTTGAACTTCAGGAGCTACGACACAGCAACATGCTGTGATGGATGTCAACATACCTCAAATATATTTAAGGCAGGGGGCAAGGCTAATTGTCAACATAGTACAATACACAACGAAGTGAACATGCCTATCATAATATGAGTTCTCTACTAGGTATAATAGATTTTTTTTACATGCTGAACATGATAGTTTGCTAGTTTAAAAGTGTCTTTCCCTACTCTCATTCTTTTAATTAGTGCTCATAATGATATAACACACTATACATGAACCGAAACAAAAAGTAACTAAGTTCAATACCTCCAATGTTTATTGCTCATTATGTAAACCTCAGTTATATAAATTCATGAATTCAGAAAATAAAACTGAGTTCTAATTAAATAATATCCTTAAAAATAATAATTTAATGACGCAAGTGGGGGTGTTAAGTATTTTATGAAATTTTGAAGAATTAATTCATGTTTATTTCTGTGTCAGACAACTTGCTGCCCTCCAAAAAACCAAGATCCTTCTTTTGATTGATTTGACATCAGTATTTTGCTTTACAGTCATTCATATAGGCCTTTTATGAATTCTGTTAGTTTTGGCAATGGCTGTGTGAACACATAAATTCTACTTATGGAACCTCCATCCCTTTATTGGCTTTTACCATCCAGGTAGACAGAGCCTTGGCTGGAATGATACAATTGGGAATGGTCTTACTTTGAGCAGGGAGTTGGACTAGGTGACCTCCTAGAGTCTCTACCAACCCTAATTTCCTATAATAAATTATACACACATATAGAAAGAGAGAGAGAGCACATGTGTGCACATAAAGTTCTGTGATCTGCACTATACTTGAATCAGATGCTGTTAAAGAGTATGCACAGAACAGCATATGGAATGGAGAGGTTGATTTGAATACAAAGAATAGAATGGGAGGGGAGGGAGACAGTGCTGGAATAGGCAAACAAGCAAAGAACCTGCAGAAATAAAAGTGTCACAAAAATTAATAAATTATTAAATACATTTTCCATTCTGCAATTTCCCATTCATATCAGTTTTTAAAGGGTTGCTACTTAAGAACAGTTACTCTGAGATAAGTGATGATCTGGAGTGTTGAGGGAGGTTAAAGAGTTCTGCCACAGGCCTATGTATCTTTCTGGAGCTGATGTCAGATTGGTGTTGGCTCATTCTCACATGTAGGTATTGCAATGTAGTTCCAATGTAGACAGGAGAGGGACACTGCAAGCAAGCGATGGTGTCTATGACATTGGTAGAGTTGCAGGCAAATGAACTTCAAGTGCTATAAATCTGTGTTATTCCTTCCAATGATGATGTGAGGGCACAATTGACAACTGGGTCCATTGCAAGACCTGGTGCCGCTGGCACCATCAGCAGTAGCCAATCTCAGGGGGTGCACATACACCCACACACACCCCCTATGTGTCACCAATGCTAGGGAGGCACTGGTGTGGCATTCCCTGGGGATCACCCTGCAACAGGCAGCCCCACTACACCATCCAACCCCAGCAGGGTGTAGCTTTAGATCATTCGCCAGGAGCAGGAACCTCTGCCATCCCTGTAGTTCCTACCCTTAAGCTCCAGGTGTTCTGGGAGCAGCAGATCTCTAGCTGGGCAATGTTACTCCTCTGGCTCCCTCAAGCAACTACCAGCTCAGCTATGAGGGCCTGGGTTTATAGTGAGGCTGCTCAGCCCCATCCTCCAGTCCAGGAGCCCCCTTTCAGTCATGTGCCTGCCTCATTTTGCCTCACACCTGCCAGCTGCTCCACAGCCTGCTCAAATATTTTAAAGTGGCAGGCACCAAAGGTGCCCTGCCACAGGCTGTCATTAATGTTGTGTCTCAGGTATTCAAGCTGGGGGCTGGAGATGACACCCAGAGGTACTTTGCTGTCTTTGTCCCAAGACTAGTAGGAATCCCTCCTCCAGATCCTTAAGGTTTGCACCCGCATTGGCAGAATCAGAGCAGATAAGGTTGTAACAGAGCTTGGCTGTAGATGATGGATTTAGTGGTATGCTTAGGGTGAAAACTGGTAGTGTCAAGGTAGCTGTGGTGGCCAATTGGCTTTCAATACAATATGGTGATGATGTGGCTATTGCAAGCCTTCACTGTAGCATGCAGAACACTGCTTCCCAAACTTTTGGGAATGACCCCATTTATGACCCCATTTCCTCAACATGACCCCATTTCCCAACCTACAGCCCCCTACCCCCTCCAGGTGCCCCTCACTTCCCAACCACAGTCCCTGCTCCCTGCCAACCCTGCTGGTACCTCTCACTCACAACCTCCAGGCCCCTACCCCCTCCAGCCCTGACAGAGGGGCTCCCCAGTTGCCAGGGCTATGGGACCAGGGTCAGAGCCAATAGCTCCCCGCCTTCCCCCAACAGTGCCTAAGCCCCAGATGTCCAGAGCCCAGCTCCATCCCCTGTCCCTTCCCCCATTAGTGGCATGGCCAGAGTGAAGCCTAGGGTGCGGGGAGAATGTGGGCTGTCCACTGTGGGCTTGGGGCTCCCCAGCCTGCTGCCCTTCCCTTAGGGTCTCTATGGCCCAGTGGGTGGGACCTGACATGGGAGGGCAAGGAGACTTGGTGCCACTGCCAGGAGCCTCATGCTGGCTATGCTGCCATGGCAAGGTGCCCCCTGCTCACCCGGAAGCATTAGTGGTGGTGGCATGGAGTTGTGCCTGCCACTGCTGCCAGGCAGGCAGGTGACACCTCACCATGGTAATGTAGCCAGCATGGGGCTCCCAGCAGCAGCACCAAGCCTCCCTGCCCTGCTCCGCTGTGGAGGCCCTGTGGGGATGGCAGCAGGGCAAGGAGCCCTGAGCCCGCAGTGGGCAGCCCGCATCCTCCTGTGTCCCACACACAAATCTGGGGGTATGTGTCCCCCCCAAGTCTCTCTCCCTGGGAATATGCAACCTCATTTTTTGTTGTTGTGACACCAAATCAGGTCATGACCCCAAGGTAGGGAACTGCTGATCTAGAACTTAGGTATGTTAAGGGAATGAGAGGGCAGCTATGGAGGAAATGGACTTCAAGAACTTTCATAAATATGTTGGCACACTGGAGGGCCATATGTGTGCCTATGGCAGTTCCATTCATTTATAGATATAGGGAGTCTCCAAAGCTGAAATACTTGTATGGAAGGACAAAATGGAAGAGTGTAATGGAAACAAAAGCAGTGGCCTTGTCAGGGATAATGTGCTTTCTAGCTTATAATACATCCTTATGGGGGATTTTGGGACATCCATAACAGCTAATACAGTGTCAGCTGGAACTTTGTCAATGGAGGCCAGTTTCTTTAGGAAATCTATGATGTCATTCAAATAACTATCAGCCCCAGTGGCACAAGGGAATAGGATGGAATCAATGTAGGCAGAAGCTCCCTCATGATGGTGCCAATGCCAGAGACAGTGGGAGTGGGACATCTTGAGCTGCTAGGTTTATGGATCTTGAATAGTAAGTAAAAGCTGCCCAGCCTGGGTTCCTGGGAAGTGGAAGCAGTAATTCTCTCCCATGTCTCACAAAGTAGATTCTTTAAGAATTTATCTACCATGTTTAGTCAATTCCAACATGAGGTTCCCCGCCCCCGATTCAGCACAAAGCCTCATCTTAGAACCAAGTGGAAATGAGTTCAGAAGAGGCACCAGGAATGCACTTGGTGATGCACAGGCCAGTGCAGGCCCCAGAATGGAGATGGCAGGGAACTGTAAGTGGAGGTGGGGGAGCAAGCCCCTCCCTCATGGCTTGCCTCTCCACCACCTGCCTTCTTGCCACTGCTTTCACTGGCACAGTGGTGCGGGAAGAAGGGGATGAAGATAACTCCCCTATAATTAGATTATGTACATGGAAAATTATAATAAATTTAACATTGTCCATGTATAGAATCTAACTATTGGGGATCATCTTGCATTCAAAGTCATTTTGGATTTGGGTAAATATAATGGTTCCTCCTAGCATTGTGCTGTGGGGTCCCATGTTAGGAATTTGTAAAACTCCATGTTGGAAAGTTGTTTCTCAGCTTTCTGTATGTACACTGTTTTGTCCACAATAACAGTGGCATCCCCCTTATCAGCCTGTTGTATGATAACATCAGATTGTTTTTAAGGCTGAGTATGGGTCCCTGTCCCACAGGGCTGCTGGCATCTTCCATCTCTCCTGCAGAATCTGGAGCACCGATTAGAAGTAAATCCAAGAGAGTCGTGGGGAACAGACTGAGGGTGGAGCCCTGGTTTCTAGCACTTGTTCCCAAATTCTGTTTATGTATTTAATTCAATGACTATTTAATGTAAAAGGCATAAGCATTCTGGGAGCAGGGAGAAGAATCCAGGATTCCCCATCTCCACTGCTCCATTTTTTTTTCCTGTGGATATCCAGGGGTAAAACAAACAAACCCCTCCCCCCCCCAACCACACACACACACACACACACACACGGGAGAAAGGAAAAAAACAACCCAAAAATGGAGCAACACATGCCAGGGCAGCATGTACTGCTGAAAAGTGGAGTCAGGCTGCTTGCAGGTGTGCCACTGCTACTTGTCCACGGGGAACCAAACATCCACATGTGTCTGGACGCGCCCAAGGAGTCCAGCGTAACATCCCATTCAAAACATTTATTTTTTGTTCCCAAGTTGTTATTTTTTTCCTTTGAGTGAATTTTTCCCACTTATATATTTATGACTCAAACCTCTGTTTTTGAGCCACAATTGAAAAGAATGACACCCTAATAAGAGGGCATCTAGGAAAAAAAGACTTTAAACTCTACCATCTGGTACTCCAGTACTAGTGTTCTGGATTTCCAATGGCTGTCGTCTCAGGGCAAAATATGTATCCCTTGATGTGGGTTTCAAAACCACATGCTTTTATCCTACGGAATGCAAGGAAGGTTTTCATTACCAAAACTACATTGCAGGTAGGTATTTAAAAGCCTTGCCTTAATAGGGCATATTTATGCATCTCAGGGAAAAGCTCCCATTGATCCACTAAGTTGTCTGGGAATTTTTGCCAGAGTAAGGAGTGAAGGATCAGGTTCAGATAGAAAAACCTTGTGGAAAATAAATTGGTGTTCAAAAGATTTATGGTAGAGGTACATAAACAATGAATGGTATAATGCTCAATTCTAGTCTCTGTTCTAAGATCAGTTGCAACCAGATAATACATATTTAAAAAAATAAAAATAAATAAATAAACCTCATCTTCAATAGGTGCTGAACAGCATCTAAAAAATCATGTTAGCCATAACATTAACCCCTCACCCCCCCCCCCCCCCCCCCAAAAAAAATCCCTGTTTTTATTCATATACTAGACAGAGCTTCAGGAACATCTTCCCAAGTTCAGAGGGTCATAGAAAAGTAGGGCTGGAAGGGACCTCACAAGATCATCTAGTCCAGCCCCCATGGATCATCCCTGACTAAACCATCCCAGCCAAGAGTCTGTTTAACCTGCTCTTGACGGTTACCAGGGATGGAGATTACATCATTTCTCTAGGCAGTTTATTCCAATGCTTGAACACCCTCCTATCCAGAAAGTTTGTCCTAATCTCCAACCTAAATTGTTTCTAGTACTATCCCCTACAGGCACCAAGAAAAACTCATCTCTGTCTTTTAGCATAGCACCCTTTAAGTATTTGAAGACTGCTATCAAATCCCTTGCTCCTGTGATCCCTAGATCTGCTTTGAGCAAGATTTACTATCAAGGTAACAAACTAAGAGCTTTGCCTGCATTGCAATTTGTTTTTGATACTACTGTTGGAATTGTACTAATGGTGAATTACTGCTTCAAAGTCTGATAGTGCAAGGGCAACTGCTGAGCCCACTCAACACTGCAGAGAGTCAGTGAGGTAACACCGATCCCACTTTGTCAGCCCAAACTCAGTTGCTTGTTACTACAGTGACTATTTGCTAAAAATGAAAAATTTTCCATGCCCTTGCATCAGGAAGTACTTGTATTCTAGTTTTTAGAGTAATGCATAGTCATGGCATTTTGCCAACACTTTAGAGTGGGCTAAATTAAAATTAGAGCTTAGAATATTTGCTATTTGTATTCATATTTTAATTATACTGTAATAGCCTTTAATGCAATATTTTGAAAAGCTCTGTTGAACTACTTGGTTGTATGCCTTTATGCTAAACAGTTAATGATTTTAAAATGTCAAAGCCAATAATTTTGAATGCAACTAACAATTTGGTTTAATTATACATTTCACTAATTCTTCAATAGTCAAATGTTATCAAGATTATAGCCCAGAACATCCCTAGTATCAGCTTGTATGCCTCATTGTTGTGTTTGTGAACTCGGAACATTTTCAAAGCCTGCTTTAAAGGAACATTCCCTAGTCTCTACTCATCTACAATTCTACAACAAAGTTCTCTCTTTCATTTCTTCACCATCTCTTCCCCCAAACAACATCCCCTATGCCAATCCAAAAAACATCAAAACTCTTCAAGGTTACTTTCAAACCAGCAATTGAAAAGTGTTCTTATGTTGACTAACCTGAGAAATAAATCTGCTAAGCCACATGAAAACTCTCCGCCTGAAGTGTTTCCAACTGCAGGAGCCCTCTTAGGTTTAAAGGAATACAAAAGCCCTGCAATGTAGTTTGTTTAACTGTAACATTACTCTACATGAACGACTCGTGCCCCCAGCAGCTGCGGGGGCACGGTGGCAGCAGGAGTGGCAGGAGCCTGGCAGTGGTAAGCAGGAGAGCTCCTGCAGCCACTGCCAGAAGGGGAGCAGGGTGGCGAGCACCAATCAAGGGTCAGTGACCACCCACAGCTGCTGCCAGCAGCAGTGGGGCAGCCAGCAGGGATTGTGGACTGCCTGCAGATGCCGCTAGTGTTGGCAGCACCTTTTTGTAAGGGGTACACAACCACGTGCACCCCATATGCATTGCCCCTGTTACTCTATTCTCTAATGAATCACCTTTAAAAAACCATAGCAGAGACAGCAAGCTAAATTATAAACATGTAAGAACAGAACAGGGAGCCTGATGGTTCTCTCTTTACATCAAAAAGAGAATCAATAGCTGAGAGGCCATAGCAAGTGAACCAGAAATGGTGCTCCATGATCCAGTAGTGAATGTCCTAATTAAGAATGATATAGCATCCTTGATCCAGACACAAGTACAACAATTTAAATCAATAAAACTGACTTTAGTCAGTGATTTTTAGTGTTGTCGTGGTGTCAGGTCCCCAGTGATGGCTGTGATGCCCCTAGGTCTCAGTGACTGTGCCAACCCTGCCCAATGTGCCCCCTTTTTCTCCCCTGCCACATCTTGCTGGTAATTATAATAAATAGGGACACTGCCCTTGAGTTTTTGTTTGGACACAGTCCTGATGGACCCCACTGAACCCTGTGGGTCCCTGGACCCCTTTTGAGTCCCACTCAAAATGAATGCCTCATGGGATACCCTCAGCCTTATGGCCTAGATGCATGGCTCCAAAACTACACCTTTACCATGCCCCAAGCCTCACAGATGGTATTTAAACATTGTCCCTCTGAGGCCTTAGTCTAGTTTGGCCTCCTGTCATCACCGGGCTCTCCGCAGCCCTGCCTCTGTGCCCACACTGTCACTGAGGTCTGCTCACCCCCTTTGTCACTGTGCCTGCTGGCACTGGGGTCTCCACACTGTGGTGTGCCCCAATGAGGCCTCCTTTCCCAATAGCCTCAGCCCAGTCCACCCATTTATAAACAGCAACCAGAATATGAGCCCCTGGGCTATGACATAATACAAGCAGTTCAGGGTGTAGTAAAAATGTCTCATGATCTCACTACACAAAAGGCTTCACAGCTAAAAACTGTAATTGTTTCTTCTCCTCTCTCCCCCACAACTGCTGGGCCAGGAGTGGGGGGGTCCTGTTAGGGGGAGAGAACAATCCGAACAAATGCTCTGTTCGCGATAAGGCTGATTCCCGTGGGAACACAAAGATTAGTTACTGCTTGCTTTGCACATAAACTTTACAACCCTTGTTACTTGCCCGTTTTAGAACTACGCATGTACTAAAACTTTGCAGAAAACTGTAGCCAATCACAGATTGCCACAATGGAATCTTGTTCATGAGGGGTATAAAAATGTAACTTCGGGCGTGGCTAGGGGTTGACTCTGCTTTGGGCGACCCAGCCCCTTTGTTGATCTGTTTGCGCAAACAATAAACTCGAGATGGATCCAACCTGAGTGTGACTCTCTCCTTGAGGTGTATTGGAAAAGCCTCCAGGGGCACAAAACTAGCCGTTTGTGCAACAAGGGCATGCTTTGTCCCTTTAAAAGAGTCAAACTTCCCACCCAGCACTAAGTGCCTTGCAGGCCAGGGTACCTGGTGAGCTCCTGGAGCCCCATTAGGCCTGTATGCAGCATATCAGGCAGCCACCAGAGTCTCTGGGCAGTTCTTTCCCGGAAGCTCTTTCCCCTGGCTGCTGCCAGAGAACTAACTCCTGCTGGTCTCAGCCCTGGGGTTTGTGGGTGCCCAGGGCCCTGCCTCCTTCTGGTCAGCTGACCAGGTGCAGGTGAAGGCTAATTCCCTTGTTAGCCTGCTGCCATAGTAACCTACACCTGTAGGGTTTCTGTCTGGCTCTTCTCCCTAGGCAGTTTCTGCTCTTAAAGGAGCAGGCACCTTACTGCCCTGCTACAAAGGTAAAAAGGGTTTGTTTGTTTTTTCCCCGTTTGTGTGCTGTAGTAAAAATGCTACTTTCTGACAAACCATCATTCCCTGTTAGAGCACCAACCTGAGAAAGACAGGACATGAGGAACAGGTTAACTATGTTCCTATTAATGATGCCTGAACCCTGCAGATCTTACCTTCTGTATTTCACCTAAAATGAAAAAACTTCTAACTGAGCCACCATGGACCAAAACTTGGAAGTTTTTTCTCAGTTTTAATTCAGTGTTTCACAGACTGAAGACAATGGGAGTTTTGAGGAGGGAAGCTGAGTAAGAGTGCTGGAATCTGACACTGAATGCTTACAGGAGAGCACTAGATAAACTAAGCCAGCATTGTTTTCAAAATAAAAATACAACATCCTGAACCAGAGAGGCACAATTGGGTTACCTAGGCCACAAATTCTAATAGACTGATCGGCATCAAACACCTTCTGGGTCATATCACCACATACCCTGTTTCATGACAAAAGGACTCCAACATCAATTACTTAATGGTAGAACTGGACCTGGAAAGAAATCGTGTAAAAACAGAACTGTTACACAGCAAAAATAAATGGCAAAAGCAGTTTCTCTGGAATTCTTCTGGGGCAATTGTACTTACAAGTCTGCAGACTGCTGCTAAGGGACAATTTATTTAGTTTAGAAGACTTTGTAAAAAAAATAAGACTGTCCCAGCAAATAATTTAGCATAGTAGAAAGGATTTAAGAAACTATTGAGATTAAATTTCACATTACCTACACATCTGATGATGATAGGGAGCCATACATCTTCCAGATCCTCAAGAGTCTATTTATAGTAGCTAATTGTTCAGCTGCATTAGATCTTCACCTAGATCTTCCTTCCAAACCAAAATTAATATAAAGCCTCAGGGTAGCAAAAAAGCCACATTTGATATCAAACTGCAGTGGAAGATAAATGTTTTCCCAACAGAAACTTTCAAAACAGTAAAAAAAGTGTCTTTGATTTCTAAGGTGGTAGTTTAACACACACCCCTATATGCTTGCACACAGTGCACATGCATGCACTCACACATGCACAGGGAGAAAGCATCTATAAAATGCATCAGCTACAGAATCAAGAAACAAAAATATTAAAATTCAAGACTTACTTTTAAAAAGCAGATTAAAGTATGAGAGAAATGTAAATGAAGGGTCAAGCAGCATACAGTCAAGACCACAAGGATGTGTGGAAAGCACAGGAGAGAACAGAGGGATGGATAAAAGACATACTGTGTTGGAGGCTCAAGCTGCTACAGCAGGATCGTTGAAGGTTGGATGATGTACGAGCTCCTGTCAGTGGTGGTTTAGGAGAATTATGTTTGCCTGAACCAGCCTGATGTTTCTTCAGATGTGTTTATAAACTGTGTTCCAGGGTAGATGGCCCGTGGCATTTTGCAGCATCAAGGGGAGGAGCAAGGATTGATTCTTTATGACTGAAGTCTCATCGCTTGGATGTAGAGTCATTTTGATTCCCCTCCACAGCTGTATGATATGTTGCTTCCCTTCTCAATGCCTGGAATATACAATACCTACTGTCCCACTTTAGAACAAGCTTTTGTAATTATCAGGGCAGTCAACTGTTTCAACAACTGGCTGGCCAAGGATTCAGGAGACCTGCTAAGACAAACAAGATACGTGCAGAGAGGCAGAGGAATGAGGAAGAGAGAAGAGGGTGAACCATAGTGCTAGGGAATAGACTGGTGACCAGGTATCTTAAAATCTTAACCTAATTTTATTGCAGTTCCATCACAATATGATGCAGAACAGCTATGCTCCAATCAATTGCATGTTGCCACTTGCTCTTTCTACAGTGCAGTTTCTTTCCTTCACTTAAAGTTCTATAAAGGGTTTTGGCTCCTTTTTGATCTGCAAAGCCATCAAACATTCTCCATTGAAACACTCTAGTAATTGCCTCTGTCATGATGCTGACAAACCACAGGTATGCTGCTAGTGCAGTGGGACTGCTGCTTATCATATCACTGCACTGTTACCCTTATACTCCTGTGGTTGTTTCCTGTATATTCCTGTTGTCTCTGGTCAGACTGGGACTGTAAGCTCCGTGGGTGTCCATAGCACAGGTGGGCAAAATATGGCCCATAGGCCAGATCCAGGCTGTCAACTGTCTGGATCCTGCCCGCGGCTGCCCCTGCAGTGTGGGCGTGTCCACACATGCAAGCACGTGCGCTTGCAGCAGCTCAAATAGATGCAGTGCAAATTTGAGCCGGGGCTTTTTGCTTCAGTGCACATACTCAGACATGCACTTTGGTGAGGAGCAAATTGTACCACTGGGAGCAAAATAACCCTGCCTGGCTCCTCCTGGATCTGCAGCCAGGGGGAGCTAGAGCCCGGGGCCAGCACCTGTGCTATCCCCAGCAGTATAAAAAGCTGCCCTGTCCTGGCTGTAGCAGTATAAAAAGCCGCCCTGGCAAGTAGCTCAGGGCTACTAGCTCTCAGGAGCTTCTGGGTCCCTGCCAACTGGTACCTGGGAATACTACCCCTTGTGCCAGCTGGATTGCTGAAGCAGCCCTGAGAGTTCCCTGCACCCTTTACCCACTGCAGGGGTCTGGCAGAGGGGGTTGCTGCCTGGATGTGACCTGCTGTGCACCTGCCAGACTCCACAGCCAGTAGAAGCATCTGCCCCTCTGGGCCAGTTGCCAGTGAACTGTGGTTGCAGGGTTGGCCTCTGTACGGCACTACTGCCATGTGTGCCCGCTGCCCGGCCATCTGGGCAGCTATCACCCAGAAGATGTTCCGGGTGCCTGCTTTGAACTGTCCAAGCATGTCCTCCTGGCCCCATTTGGCCAGAAGGTCAGCCACAGCCAGCAGGGTCCAAGGTGCCAGATCTGAGCAGGCAGAGTCCTGCCACTGACCTCCCTAGCAGGAATTCTGTTGTTCCCTATTGGAAACATGCAAAATCCCTGATAAAAAAAATCCCAAAGTCACTCTAAAATACCCCTAAATCCACGTTCCTCCACAAGTAAAACAAAAGACCACTATAATGAGAGAGAGAGAGTGAGACAGAGGCAGTGATCAGTTGGACAATGTTTTATTGATATATCTACAGTGTTAAAGCAAGTCTCTTATAATAAAGTGAACTTTAAATATGTTTCATGAATTCATGAATACGTTTTGCTGCACCCCCACAAGATGACTCCCACACAAAGGGATTGACCCCCCAACAGGGGATCCGGCCCCCAAACAAGGAGTACAGCTGCCAAAGAAGGGGTACAGCCCCCCAACAGTGGGTCTGGCCCCCCCCAACATGGGGTTCAACCCCCAAACAAGGGATACAGCCCCCAAACAAGGGGTTTTGCCCCCCAACAGGGGGTCTGGCCCCCCAACATGGGGTTCAACCCCTAAACAAGGGGTATAGCCCCCAAACAAGGGGTTCAGCCCCTCAACAGGGGGTTCAGCTCCCAAAGAGGGGGTTCCAGCCCCCCAACAGGGGTTCCAGCCCCACAACAAGGGGTTTGCCCCCTCAACAGGTGTTTCAACCCCCAAACAAGTGGTACAGCCCCCAAACAAGGGGTTTGGCCCCCCAACAGAGGTTTTGGTCCCAAACAAGGGGTTTGCCCCCCTAACAGGGGGTTCAGCCCCCACACAAGGGATATGCCCCCCCAATGGGGGCCAAATGGCCCCTGCAGGGGCTACCACCCCCCCTGCAAGGCCCACATGCCCTACCCCAGCCTCCCGATTTCTGCCTACCTGGCCCCATCCCCCCACAGCTGCTCGCGCCTCCCCACAG
>NW_005842650.1:0-1746 GCF_000455745.1 Alligator sinensis | reverse complement strand
GACCATTTACTCACCAGCACCGGAGCCCTAGTGCTGAAGCACATGGCCTGGCTGGCTGTGTGTTTCAGCACCAGGGCGAGGGGCAACCATGGAGATGCTCTAGCAGCCAGAGCATCTCCATGGAGGACCCAGCTCACTTTTTTAAACTTTGATTTTTTAGACCCCTGAATAGCCAGGGGCCCAATTTTCTCCCCGCGCTGCAAGTCTGCAGTGCGGGGAACCTTTTTTCACTCCCGCATGTGCTTGTTGCCCTGCCTCAAAGGGGTTTGAGGCAGGGCAAGAGGCATGGGCGCGCTTGTCTGGACATGCCCCATGGGGCTGAGCCCCACAATCTCCTGCTGGGGAAGCCCATGCTGTGCTCCTACCACCACCGGCCCCAGTCAGCATGCAGCTTCTGGCAGGGCTGTTCCCAGTACAGCTACAGTTGGCCGGATGCTCCTCTGCTGCCCTCACCTCCAATAGGAGCCACTGGGCTGATGCTTCTCTGCCCACCCAGAGCAGTGCAGCAGGGACAAGAGCTGCTGCTGGAGGCAAGGGGAGCAGAACAACACCCGGGTAGCTGCAACTACACCAAGAACAGCCCCAGCAGAAGCTGCACACTGGCCGGGGCCAGAGGGGCTGTTCTGCTCCTCTTGCCTCCAACCGCAGCGGCCGCTCCTGTTTCCACCCCTACCTTGCCACATCGCTCTGGGTGGGCAGGCAGAAAGCTTAAGCTGAGTGGCTCCTACCAATGCATGAAGCTCCAGCTCCAGCTGCCTTCCACCCACTCTGACCACTCACAGGTGGCTGGTCATTGCACTGGGGAGGTGGAATGGGTGGAAGGTGGCTAGGAGCTAGACCCAGAACTGAACTATGTGCTGGGCACGAGCCATCCACCCAGCACATAGAGCTCCGGCTCAGCACAGCCAGAGAGGTACAGCAAGGACAGCAGCAGCAGTAGCCACAGCTGGAGGCAAGGGAAGCAGAACAGCATTGCCAACCCTAGTCAGCACAGCACACAGCTTCCAATGTGGATGTTTCCAGTACAGCTGCAGCTGCCTGAGTGCTGCCGTAAGCAGATTAATGCACAGGCCTGCAGGGCCCAGACCTAGGGGCCCCTGCCAATCAGGAGCCCCCAGATACCTGGGTTCCCTCAGGACACAGCAGGTTTCTCCTTGCAAGCGGGCAGCATTCTAGCCTGCAAGGGGTCTGGCTTGGAGCTGCCAGGAGAGAGATGCAGGGAGCACTACATGTATGTATGCGGCTGCACACCTGCACATGGCCTGGAATACATCTGGGCAGTGTGGAGAGCAGCTTCCTGCAGGTACATGTTTGGAGGGGAAAGGGCATGACGGGCAGATAAAGGTCTCCACAGTGAGGGACGGAGTGGAGCAGGGGCAGGGGCTGGGGGCGTTGTCCAGACAGGACAATGCATGGGACCCAGGCCTAGGGCAGAGAATGGGACAGAGTCAGGGGCAGCTTATCAAAGGGGCGTCGGGGGTGTGCTCCCCACTGCATGCACCCCTAGGGTAGGCATGGCAGGGCGTGTCTCTCAAAGAATATAGCTATGTACAAAAGGACTTGGAGAAAAGTCCAGAGCCATCCTAACCCACTTCAACGGGTAAACTGACCCCAGGTGCACTATGTCCCTCACTGGTGCAGAATTGGGGAAAGAGGGCACCTGCCCTCTACTATCTGGCTATGATACTAGAATGCTGAACTGCACTAACTGGGACTGACTCCTGTGGATTCATAGATTCATAGATG
>NW_005842649.1:901839-929716 GCF_000455745.1 Alligator sinensis | reverse complement strand
AGCTTGCGTGCAGGGAAACAGAAACTAAAGTGAGGAGGGGG
The DNA here is from genome assembly GCF_000455745.1 of Alligator sinensis. NCBI lineage: Eukaryota > Metazoa > Chordata > Crocodylia > Alligatoridae > Alligator > Alligator sinensis. The sequence continues at coordinate 929,675 of NW_005842649.1, read as the reverse complement.
AGGGGGAAGGAGTGGTCTCATTATTGACTGTGTAGCTGGCCAGTGACTTTCATCCTTTCCTGAGGTCCCTTCCAATCTCAGTGCTCTGGGGGAGGGATGGAAAAACTGCATAAAAAGCAGCGTTGTTTGAAATGCCCTGCTTTTTGCCTTGGTGTCAGTTGAGTGAGCGCGCACTTTAACACACACACACAGTGTCACCCACCCATGTCACGAGTTTTGCCTGTCAGCAGCTAGAGGTTCAGGGCCCCAAAACCCAGACTCCCCCTATACTAATCTCCCTGCTGTGCCTTAACACACACACAGTGCCACCCACGTCATGAGTTTTGTTTGTCAGCAGCTTGAGGTGCAGTTTCCCTGAAACACCTGCACCTGTGTCCCTGAAAGCTGGCAGGCTTTGTGGCCTCAGCAGGAGCTAGCAAGCCTGCAGTTTTGACCCTGCTGTGGCTTAACACATACCCGTGACATGAGTTTTTTGCTTTCAAGACTTTGAGGTGCAGTTTCCCTGCAAACCCTGCACCTATCTATTTGAAACCTGGCAGGCTTCATGCCCTCAGATAGGGCTACCATTCCTGAAACTGTCATCCAAATCAGGACAGAAATGACAAAGTTATAGGCTATTCCAAGCTTCCCCATTATAGCCTATGGGCGAAACATTGAAACAGGGTTGAAACAGCATCAAAACAGCAAAAATGTTTTGACAAAACAAAACACTGTTCCATCGAAACATTGAAACTCAAGTCGAAATGGAATGGTGCTGTTTTACACAGCCCTACTGGCTAGGGCACAAGGCTGCTCCAGTGTGGGGCTAGCCGGCAGGAAGCCCCTGCACTGAAGCACCCTCATGCACCAGCCAGACTCATTAGTGTCTACATGTGCGCTGAGGCACATTAAATAATGCCACCATAGGATAGTACTTGTATTGACAAGCACTAACCTTTGGCAGCATTTATTAGTTTCCTGCAGCCTAAAAGAGCCACATGTGTAGACACTGAGACTTTACTGAAGAGCTAATTAGGCAACTGCAGTAAACGTCTTGTGTACATGCGCCCCCTGTGTATCTTATTTATTAACAGAAAATATGTTTATGTTCTTTACAAAGGAAAAAAATGTAACATGGACAAAATGTCTGTACTAATGTTGCCAAAGCAACCCTAGCTTTTGGAATTTCCTGACTTTTGAGTGCCTGAGCTCACAACCTTATTATTGTATTAATAAGCCATTCCCCCTTTGATATTCCTCACTCCCCAATTTAACTGCCCAGGATTGAAACAGCATCAAAACAGCAAAAATGTTTTGACAAAACAAAACACTGTTCCATCGAAACATTGAAACTCAAGTCGAAATGGAATGGTGCTGTTTTACACAGCCCTACTGGCTAGGGCACAAGGCTGCTCCAGTGTGGGGCTAGCCGGCAGGAAGCCCCTGCACTGAAGCACCCTCATGCACCAGCCAGACTCATTAGTGTCTACATGTGCGCTGAGGCACATTAAATAATGCCACCATAGGATAGTACTTGTATTGACAAGCACTAACCTTTGGCAGCATTTATTAGTTTCCTGCAGCCTAAAAGAGCCACATGTGTAGACACTGAGACTTTACTGAAGAGCTAATTAGGCAACTGCAGTAAACGTCTTGTGTACATGCGCCCCCTGTGTATCTTATTTATTAACAGAAAATATGTTTATGTTCTTTACAAAGGAAAAAAATGTAACATGGACAAAATGTCTGTACTAATGTTGCCAAAGCAACCCTAGCTTTTGGAATTTCCTGACTTTTGAGTGCCTGAGCTCACAACCTTATTATTGTATTAATAAGCCATTCCCCCTTTGATATTCCTCACTCCCCAATTTAACTGCCCAGGATTTTTTCAAAGATATAAATGTAACCTGAGTACACCCAAGGGTGTGGCCCATTTGCAAATGGTAGGGATGAGGGGTCACTTGATAGTGCTGTGAATGGGATCTGGTCGTCTCTGTGCCAGTTCCCTCTATTCTCTATATAGCTAGGCCAGGACAAGATGACATAACTATTTGCAGATTTATTAACATATTATATATATGTAAAATCTTCACTGATAATAAATATGTACAATACAACTTTACATAAAATGCTATCTTCAATAATCAAAGGGAACAATACCACCACCAGTGGCCTCAAACCCAATGCAGGGTAATAGTGAGTCCTGAAACAAATAAGGAAAAGCAAATGCCAACAGTTCACATCCACCACAGGTGAGCAAATGGATCCTAGAACAAGTAAGTGCACGTAAATACAACAATATCACAAAATAAACAACAGGTAACTATTTACAAATTATAAAACCCATTAACCAGAAATCATTAAAGAAGAGATATATACATATTCTCATGCTCATAAAATAGTGAGATCATGACAACCCAAATATAACAAAATATAAGATGCAGACTGAAAAAATCTAAGGCGCTCTTACATCCCTTCAAAGTGCCCATGAGGAATGAAATACCTGGGCTTCCCCATTCTTCGATGGGAGTCCTTGGTATTTGTCAGGGAGTGGTACAAAATCCCAGGTCCCCCTGCCTCTTGCGGGTTGGATCAGGACTCTTGCCCTACAGGACCCCCCATTGCCTCCCCTCCTGTGGGTTCCCTCCCCAGAGGGAAACCCCTTTTCCCCACAACTCACGACTTCTGTCATCACATGGCTGTCTCTGGCTCTAGCTGGGTTGGCCCTCCACTGCCTGGGCTCTCTCCCCCCATGCAGTGGCCCACTCAGGGCCCCGTGCACCGACCCATCCTTCTGCCTGGATAGGATGGAGGCCCAAGCTGCCTTGTGCGGTGCTGGAGCTCAATCAGCTCTTGGGTCCTCTGGCCCCACACTGCCTATGTCAGCTACCTGGCTGCATGCCAGAGGATAGGACTTGAACCACCTAAAACAGGTCCCTGAGTACTGACCCACTACTGGATCCTCCATGCACCGATCTCTGTACCACACCCTTGACCACTTGCCAAGGGTTACAGACCTGGACTGCCTCGAGCAGCCCCCAGGGTCTGAGATCTGTGCAGCGATCTCTGCACTGTTCTCTGGCCACCTACCAGAGGATGTAGACCCAGACAGCCTTGAGCAGCCCCTAGGGTCTGAGCCCCATGCGCCGCCAATGGGGCAGTAGCGGCGGTCTCAGAGAGGGAATCTTTGCAGCTCTTCTAGGCATTACTCCACCCACTAGGCAACTCTTCCCCAGCTCTTCTCTGCTCCTTCTTCTCTGTCCCCCGACATGTCTGCCACATGCTGGGCATGCACCTCCTTTTATTCTCTTCGAAGGCTCCAGCCCCTGAAGTTCTGCTGGACCAGCAGAGTGCAGTCTCGAACCAGGTCCAAGGCTTTTCTTTTTTTTTTTCTCTCTCTCCCCTCAAGCAGGGATGGGGCAAAGCCCCTCCCAACAGTAACCTGATTGGTGGGTGGGCTCCATCAATCACAAAGAGGATTCTCTGAGCCCGGACGTGCCAGGCAGTATTGGTAAGTCTGCCACATAAAGAAAATCTGGAGGCAATCGGTCTGCACAGCTTACATAAGCCACAGGAGCCCACGGTCCCTTGCTTCATACTTATTTGCTTTTTCATTTTGCACGCTACCTTTCTGCACAGAGCTTGCAAATTTCTTTCTTTTCAGTCATTCTCCACACACAGTTTTGTTGACAGAACCCATACATCCCTTGAATTAGGAACTATGCAAGTACAGGCCGTCATTAATAAGCCATTCCCCCTTTGATATTCCTCACTCCCCAATTTAACTGCCCAGGATTTTTTTCAAAGATATAAATGTAACCTGAGTACACCCAAGGGTGTGGCCCATTTGCAAATGGTAGGGATGAGGGGTCACTTGATAGTGCTGTGAATGGGATCTGGTCGTCTCTGTGCCAGTTCCCTCTATTCTCTATATAGCTAGGCCAGCATCTGCGGGAACGTTTGTTCACCAGAGCGCCCCAAGGGATGACGAGGTCGAATGGTCACAAACTACTTCAAGACCGTTTCAGGCTGGACATAAGGAAGAATTTCTTTACTGTCCGAGCCCCCAAGGTCTGGAACAGCCTGCCACCGGAGGTGGTTCAAGCGCCTTCATTGAACACCTTCAAGATGAAACTGGATGCTTATCTTGCTGGGATCCTATGACCCCAGCTGACTTCCTGCCCTTTGGGCGGGGGGCTGGACTCGATGATCTTCCGAGGTCCCTTCCAGCCCTGATGTCTATGAAATCTATGAGGCCAATCCTGCAGCCCTTTAATTGAGTGAATAAGAATAGTTATGAAAGCATGTGCTCAAGGCTCAAATCCTGCATAGCAGCTTGTGGCTTGAAGCACTATTTGCCCCACTTTGATTAGGGATCTGATCCACAGCCTTTAGCATCCTTCACTGTCCTGTTATGGATGGTGGAGAAAGTATGGAATGACCCTTTCATCAATGGTTCCTTTCTGCTGTGCCACACACCATTATTCATATTCCATTTCTACCTGTGCTACACGTGCAGGGAGACAGCCAAATACAGCATGCAGGGCCAGATACAGGCATGGGCAAACTGGGAGGCTGCCCGGGGGCAGGACAGAAAGGGGGTCCAAACATGGTAATTTTTTCATCATTACTATCATTATCTCTGGTGAAGGGGGGGTGCTGCCCACAGCTGCCAGGTGTCTAGGTATGGTGCTGACAGCATGCAGAAGGTACACAGAAGCCATGCTGCAACAGACTAGCACAAGAGTCATTAGCAGAGGAACGCCTGCATCTACAGAGGCAGGAGTTTCCCGGAGGTGCATACCTATATTCCCATGGTGATGCTTTTTGAAAATGCTCTATACGCAGTTATCAACCTATGATATGTTGCTTACATCTTCAAACCATTTTAAACAAGCAAAAGAACTTCATCAATGAGGACGGGGTCAATACTCATCTTCAGACTTCAGTCTATTTTGCTAGAGCTGTTGATGAAATGCAGTCAGACTATTTTCTCCTGGATACACAAATATTATTTTCTCCCTCTTCACATTCCAACATGATTGAAGATTTTTTTCTTAACCTCCCTAAATTCAACCTCAAGCAGAAAACAAACCCAAACCACTTCAGCTATGAAGGAGAATGTTTTATAAACTTAGAAATATGGGAAAACAGACAGAAGCCCTTTTCTTCTTAAATAACAAAAAGCTGGCTAGCTAACTGAATCCCAAAATAGCCCTGAAAGAAAAAGAAAAAATCAGAAAGAAAAATCAGCCAGGAATTCACTATGGTTATTGTTAATGAACTGCGTTTGCTGCATTTCTGGTAGCTAGAATGAACTCCAGGGCTGTTGGACTCTCCTCTCGAATAGTCTCAAAAACATTTGTAAGGACAGGGTGAGGGAGAGAAGGACAAGCAGCCAAGACAGACACTACCACACTGGAGGGATGTCATTTTCTACTTCTTGCCAAGTATATCTACACAGTAAATGCAGCCATAACACAATAAATATGGATGCATATTTATACATATATGTGCATACGTACATGTACATTCACAATCATTATTTATGGTTATACCCCCCAAACACACCCAGCTGTTAGTTCTGAAAGAATTGTCAGAGTGTGAAGACTGCTAAGCTGGTGGTGTTTTATGTCATTTCAGTAGTACGAGGGGGGAAAATATAACTTTCTGGAATTTGAATAAATAATGTAATGGCTTTTCTGCCCATCCTTGTACATGTGCAAGTTGGAACACATCTGCCACCCCAGTTTTTCTTTTTAAAAAACCTGTTTAAAGTCCTGCAGGTGTGACTCATGGGGGATAGAACATCTGTGACTTGTAGCAGAAAATGGAAGGGAATATATGCAAAGCTGGCAGATGATATCAGCTGCTAGCAAGTAACAACCATTGCACTGCTTTGCAAAGCTTCACAAATTCACAAATTATGAATATGCAGCTTAGAGACCAGTAAATTTTCCAGCTGCACATTCCTCGCTTCTGCAATCTATTCTGGACATTTGATAACTGAAGATACTGTTTCCTACATATTGAGACTTGTCTTACAATCTTCAGCATATTCTTCATTTGCTGTTCCACATAATCTCTAAGACTAAAAATACTGTTCAGCATTTAGCCAAGAGAGTGTCAAAAGCCTTCCTAATCAAAGAGGCTTTAAAACTGAATGCAAAAAAACAGAGTAACAAACACTTATACAGCATTACCTGTATTGTAAAACAAACTATAAGTTATTGTGCAAGAGCCAAATTCTGCCAGTGGTTCTACCCAAGCAATCTGTTAACATATTCAGCAATTCTAATTCATGGAAAAAGTTTTATGGCCAGGTCATGAAATGCTTATGCAGGCGAAGAGTCCTTGTGTATTACTCATTATGGGGTATGGCCAACATTTCAGTGCCTACCCAGTGGTTCTACCCAGGCTATCTGTTAACATATTCAGCAATTCTTATTCATGGAAAAAGTTATGTAAAAAAATCACGTAAATAGTAGGGCTGTGCAAAGCTTCGGTCGCTGATTTGATTCAGAGGAGATTTGGCCCGATTTGGCGGCTGAATCTCCAACCCAGAATCAAATCAGGAGACCTATTAATCTCTCCAAATCAAATCAGAAGCCTCCAATTTGATTCAGAGAGATTCAACGAATCGGCCATAGACACAGCTTTATATGTTTTTCCTATGTACCTTGAGGTACCAGGCACAGCTTGTGAAAGCTGAGATGGTGGGATGAATGGAGCGTCCCATGGGAGCACAGGGGGGTCCCCACCACGCTCAGCAGCGGACCCAGAAGTGGACCAGAAGTACTTTCGGTCCACTTCTGGGTATGCCGCCAAGTGCACAGGGGACCCCCCCCCACCACCCTTCCGGCTTGGTACCGGTGCCTCCTGGATCTGGGGCAGGGGGGCACCCAAGGTCCCCCTGCAGCTGATTGCCAAGCTGTGGGAGCATGGGGGAGCCCCCACATGCTCAGCAGTGGCCCCCCCATGCTCCCGAGGGACACTCCATCCGCCCCACCATCTGAGCATTCATGAGCCACACCTGGTACCTCGAGGTATGTAGAAAAAACATATAAAGCTGTGTCTATGGCTAAATCGCTGATACTCCAAATCAGAATCAAATCGGGACAGTGATCCGAATCAGCGAATTGAATCACTGTCTCCCGAATTGAGCTGAATCCGAATCCAAATTGAATATTGCCTACTTTGTACACCCCTAGTAAATAGAATTACTTGATTTTTTAGAAATACCATGTACCCACAATTACCACTGAAATTAATGTTTAACACCTTTACCGTTCTTTAAAGGCAAGTGAAATTTGCAATACAGTACTATTACAAACCTATAATATGTTGAAGCATTTATGGACAGTCATACGTGTTTTCTTGAAGTTATGTTACTGTAAAATGTTTGTGGTATCTTTGTATAAGTAGCATCAAGCTATATTTAGCTTTATCGTCTATACATGTGTATGCATTGTGGTATTTGATATAAATGTATTTCTTACATATTTTAGTAAGGCCAGGATTGCATGACATGTTAATGATTTTTAGGTGTTACTTCTCAAACAATGAGTTTTGCACCTGGGAGAGGATCAAAGCCTCTCTGTGAGAAGTAATGAAAAATGAGATAAAGCTGTGAGAAGTAATAACTAAGAATTAGCATCTGACATGGGTATGTCTAATGGCCAGTCAAACAGGCCTTTGTGTACACTGTTTGAAGCATGTGAGCTGGGGCTTTCTGGACAATGATGAATTCACATTTTTAAAGGAGAGGCCTACGGTGAGAATGACACCTGGCTATTTAGGGAAGGACATTACTCAAAACTGGAGAAGTGATCTGAAAATATCTGAAAAGGATGCAAATATTCCCCACATCATAACTGGAGCAGGAAACAGTTGTGGCCTGCTTAACAAATACAACCTTTGGGGGAAGGAAGTTATATGCATAGTATGGTCCCCACAACAATCCAATAGATAATGCATGTAAATAGCCAGATAAGAAAACATACTTAAGCCTTGCCACAGGAGCAAAGCTAAATTTTGTCTAAAGTTTCCCAGACATAAAATACTTTGGTCCCTCAGCCAGCAGACTGATTGTAATAGACTGATAGGAAAATTTGTAAGACACCCTCAGCTTGTCTACATGTGCATTTGCTCTGGGGTGGCTTTACTCTACAGTAAATTACTCCCAGGCAGGTGCCTACACATTCAGGAAAGCAGGAACAGATTTGCTGTTTACGGCAGCAGTCTGCTCCTGCTCCCTGGGGCCCTGCATGGCCCCCTGCTGCCACCAGGGGGAGCTGGAGGTGCTGGCCATAGCTCCCTGTGACCAGCAGCCATCTTTAAAAGGCAGACCCAGGGACTGCACCCGGGCCACCTGCTTCCCTGGCCCAGAACAGCATGCAGAGCAGGGTGGCAGCATGCAGCAGCTCTGTTGCCGCAGCCTCTACCTGCTGTACTATGGCTGCTCCAGCCCCTGGCCCTGGCAGCAATATCTGCTGCCCCAGGCTCCTGCTGGCCACTGTGCTGGCCCTGCTGGCCCACCATGGGGACTGCCACCTGACCCAGGGAAGTCTCGGCCCTGGTGGCACTGCTGTACCACATGGTCACCTGGCCTGGCTCCCTGTGGCATTCCAAGACCCCTGCTGCTGCACTGCTTTCACCTGGACCCCATGCTGCCACCCAGACCCCAGCAGGGACACCAATGACATGCTCACAGATGCCACCACTGGGAGCATCCACACCATTCTGTGGTTTGTTATCTTGGTTTACAGTAATGTTTGCATTTAGTAATAGTTAGAGCTATATAAATTTTGAAAACATTTCCCATGAATAGCATCGGTTAACACGTACAAATTAATTCACTTCAGTTATGCTCAGAAGCCTTTTGCATTTGTTTTCCATGAACTTTATTTAGTATGACTAAGTTTCAGTGACATTAATATTCACAGAAAGCAAATCCATTGCTCCGCACATGTCCATGTACACAATAGAAGTTTAAAATGTGCATGCAACTTGCATGAGTGTTCATGCTTATTCAATAGGATGTATATTCATCTAATTAATAAGGCCAATGGAGCAGTACAGAGGGAAGCCCATCCTTCCAAGATAGTTTCTTCAGTGCAAATCTAAAAGCAATATTTCTTCATGAGTCCACAGGTCTGCAGAGTTTGGAGACTTGCAGATTCCACATCTCTGAAACTGCTTCCCCTTACAAGGTCATGCCCAGGAAAGTCTACAAGGGATCTTTGGTGTTGTCCTGTTCTTCAGACCTCCTTCCTCAGCTTTCTCCATGAAAGGGGGCAATCAGGCCCCGGGTGTGTGTATAGATGGGCGCTGACAGATATGCAGCTCCCTGCTGTAATTCATGGTGCTTTATAGGAAGTGCCACGAGTTATAGAGATCCCCACAATCCAACAGATGTTTGGGGCATGGGGGATCAAACTCCACTTTGAAGCCAGTTGTGTGCCTGCAGCCTCTCTCCCCTGGCCCACCTCTTCACCGCCCCTGCTCCCTCCACTAAAGTGCAGTCGTCAGGATTTGAGGGGGGGTGGAAGAGAGGGAGCTCAGTCTGGGGTTTGTCCAGCCTCTGCTGGAGGTGGGAGATGGACTGGAGCCTGCCTTCCCCCACCCAGCTCAGCATGCATTGACAGAAGTTAATAAAGGCTCTCTGCTTTAGAGCACATTTATCTAAACCCTCAGGTAATGAGGGCTCATTTGTTGCGCAATCAGGCACTTTTAAAGTGCTCTGCAGCTGTGCACTTCTGTTAGGGCATGGCTATAGAGCTCTTTGATGGGGCTGATCGCACAACAAAATGTCAACTCTGTCAGTGCCCAATAATACTGCCAGATGTACAGTCTACCAGTCAAAGGAGGCTTAGGATGGTAAATTTGGAGCTACAGCATCCACTGAGCTAATACTTCTTGAAAGAATGGAAGTACAGAATTTCTTAGTTAAGAAAACTGCCACACCAACAACTTCATCAGGGTACTGAGGTTCCCTAAGGGTATACTATCAGGAATTGAGTTGCATGAAACTCCCAGGGCTTTAGTGGGAAGCCACTGATAGAAAGTGGTTATGAAGAGTTAATGCCTCACAATGCTTTGCTGACTTGCACTGCAAATTTTCTTAGTTTTTATTAAGTGGAATAAACCTTCTTTTTTCACATGTATTTTACTCATGGTATGTTAATCCAGGCCTACACTGTCCACTTTGGGGACTAAATGTACCCCTGGTTTATGTCCATCGGCATCTTTGAGGTTATACCACTAAAACCTTGGCCATGGTTCTAAATAGACTTCTATCTAAAATGTCCCCTCTTAAAGATATGCAGAAAAAAAAATCTTAGTGCCCAAACCAAAAAAATTAAATTCTTCACCGTATTTTTGTGGGTTCTCTAAAATTAAAAAGCATTCTTTTTTGGCTAGAACAGAAGATAACAATATTCACAAGAATCTCATTTCCCTGCAAAAGTCTGTTTTCACAACAATGACAGAAAATCATTTTATTTTTTTTGTAAAAATTCTGATTTTGACTATTTGCTTCTAATTAGTGAAATGGCAGTTGCAAACTGCAAATGCTTGTGAACAAAAACATGGAGAGTTTTGTACAGCCTGAGTCTCTCAGGGTTGCTGTGCTCAGATTTCAAACTCCATTGCAGTCAAATATTGTTTCTACACAGGGTGCATGTGCCTCACTATAAAACAAAGTCATTGGTTCCTAAGGCAAAGCCAGTTCAAGAGAGAGTCAGCTATACATGTGGTCAAATTTTGGCATGTTTTATGGCCTTGAAAACGGTAAGTGTGTTGTCAGAAACCATGCAATTGGAGGACAAAAGGTGCAATGAACAGACCTCAGTTTCAATCACTGAATAGCATATTAGTTTACAAAAAAGAAGGAAAAATGTACTCTGGTGGAGACAGCCCCATGAACCTCCTTAACACTATATAGCAGGAGTACAGAGCATGCCATATGAGCCTCACTGGGGAAATTTAAATAAGGAGCTCTAGCAGTGTAACGTGATTTGGCAAGGGCTGGATTTGAATGTGGTTGTGAGGTCCCCACAAGCAACATATGCTTTTACTAAGCTACAGTATTCCTTTCTTTCATAGTCTGAGCTTTTAAACCATTACTTTATATTTTTTAAGATTATATAGTTCTAAGCCAAACCAAAGTTGTTAACTCTGGATAAAACCATCATATTATGAAATTAGAGCTCATCCTGAGGAAGAGAGAAAAAAGAATATTTAAATCTGACCTCTAAAAAAATGGGAAGAAGGAGAAAGTGAGTGGAGAGGGGAGGAGGGGGGAGAGAGAGAGAGAGACAGACGTCTGCTTATGATTATGAGATGAACTTTGAACTTTTCCTATTGTACCAGCCAAGGATTTTTGAATGTTAATATATAAAGGAAAAATGTCAAATCCTGCTAAGGTATTTTAAAGGGTGCACTGAATAAACAAATCCTGTTCTTATTTTACTGTTGAAAAATTTAAAAGATTTCATAATGGCAAACGGAAAAAAAGATTCCTTCAAGATATAACCGAATTTTGAAACATGTCTCATAACAGCTACTACCAGCCAGGAATTTGGAAACAAAGAACATTCGTTAATCTCTTCTGCTTCCTACCTGATGAGGGGGGTGACAGTACCATCAAGGAAAGTACAGACATGTCTTCAAATTGGTCTGCATAGTTTTATTTCCTGTTTTCTTCATCACGTGGAAGATGACAGATTGAATGAGATTAATTTAAGTGTTAATAGCACCAGCATTTTTTTTTATTCATACCAGCTCAGAAACATGCCAAGACAGGAAAGACCTCTCTAAAGGACAAGCTTCTAGTATTACTGCAAAACCAGCAAAACAATGACACTACCTCCATTTTCCCTTCCAGCAACAGCTTTTATTTCTTTATAAAAGAGACAAAAGGTATTTTAAAAAGTGAAAATTGCAGGTTTAGAAATGTACTCTGTAGTATGATTTTCTTTAAACTTCTTTAAGACCATTTTAAGGTGCCAACATGACCTGTTTACTATAGAGTATTTTGATCTGACTCTAATAGAATTGGAGTGGACATAAAATGCAGTCACTCCACACTGAGATAAAGTCAGCCTTCCAAAAGTGAAGGGTAACTCCACTTCAGTGTAAATTACACTACTGTAACAATCCTGAGGCCACTCCCCTGCTCAGTTTTATCCCTGGGTAGCCCTTTGCTCAGTTTAAACCTGCTCCCCTGCCACCTAGTGGTTATATAATGTAATAGGACTATTGTAGGCCGCTAGCTTAGGAGAGCCAGCCAGGTGTCTACAAAGTAAAATCCAGGGGGGAATCATAGAGTTGGAATGAATCTTGAGGCTCACCTGGCCAATGGATAAATTAAGCTGTAGTGATGGCTCTATGCATCTGCATCCTCAGAAATAACTGTTATTTAGCTTAAATATAATCTGGCCCGTGCCTGGACATAGGAAAAGCAAGAAACAACAGATATCATAGAATGGGGCCACTGGTTCTTCTGATATGTCCAAAGCATTGTACCCACTTTGGTCACTAACCTGCAGTGCAGACCTGGATCACTGGCTACCAGCCTATGGCAGTCTCATCTTTTCCCTGAAAGAAATGCCTCTTATTTCTGCCTCTTATTTCTGCTCAGCCACATACAACAGGTGCTTTGTACCTCAGATGCACCCCTGAATCCCTTGGAGCAGCAGCATTGGCATCTACTTCGAAGCTCTGCAAAGCCAGGCCCACTAATTCTGGAGTGCATATGGATCTGTAAACCACTAAGCAGAAACTCAGGTGTGCTTCTAAAAGAAAAATTGCAGGTCCACATCTGGATCCAAGCTGGCTTCTTCCTCCTTCATAAGCCTAAACACAATCCAAACACCTTGAGCTTTTGGAAAGTGCAAATCCATTTCCAAACCTGGCCACTTACATTCTTCTCTGTGTATAGTGTGCACACCTAGCACACAGCCTCTAAGTTGGGGTAAGCAACCCCAGCACTCATGCCAGAGTGTGACATGAAAAGGCATTTTGCTTGGCACTCACACCTCAGGGAAGGAGTCAGCGCTGTGCTACCACAACAAGGATCTGGTCCTTTGTGGCTCCCCTGTCATCCACCTCTGCCATGCCAACATCTTATAAGTTGAGGTTGCAAGTGTTTTTGGCATTCTGCCCAAAAACATTGCTGACCTTTCTGTAGGTGCAGTTATCACTTTGAAACAAATTTAATTAACACAGATATGACAAACTTCCAATAACAAACAAACAATCCCCATATTAAATACCAACCGCTACCAAGAACCAACAAAAGTGAAAAACATCATCCTCTACCAGTCATTTTGAGTTGAGACACTCCCCTTGAAACTCGTGCTCCAACTAACTCCTGAGCAAACAAACTGTGGTCTAGAGCTCAACAGACTCAGACAAATGATGTCTTACTGTTGCACAGAGATATCAAGTTAAAAATCCTCAAAAACCTCTCAAAATCTGAGCTCCTACACTTCTCTATGTTCAATGGTTATGTTAGTTTAGCTTATATGCAGTTTGTCTGACCCAACCTTACCCTCTTTCTACAGGCAAATGGTTAAACAAACATGGATTTTCCATCTCTACACCTTTTTCTTTTCTTCTATAGATTGTATTGTTCCATGATTACCGGCCTGGGTTATTATAAAAGGGACAGAGAAACACAAACAAAGTTAGAGACCAGGTTTTTTTCTGCATTGTCCTCAGTAACTACAACTGGTGAAGGAAAATGTGCAGCGCATACACTCATAGCTGATACTGCAGACAGCCCTCTTAAATCTGATACATTGCTGAAACTGTTCAAGAGCAGCTCACCCATGTGAAAATATAGCTCCTGTACTGCTGCCAAGCTCAGTAAAACCAAGGTGATGAGCTGTACAGCAAGCACCATTTGTGCACACTGAAAGGGCAGTGTTATCTAGTATTTTGCATATTGTTTCTCTCACTGTTGTTTGTAATGTGTTTTAATAATATTTCTCGCCTTAAAAATCAAATACTTTTGTACATGGGAAATTCCTTACTTTAAAGTCTACATGGAAGATGTTGCCTTCTTTATCTTGACTTCCTTCATGATAAATCAGAACCATTGTGTAAATAGCCGCAATATAGGAATGGAATGTTAGTTAACTAAATGGTCATAACCCCACCAAGCTAATTAACCAGCCCTCCACCCTGGTCATATATAGGTGTGCTGCTTCCAGTTTAGGAGACAGCTTATCCAGAACCTCATGGCATGCTTGAGGGCACCCCTGCTGAGCATGATGAGTTTACCATGCAGACATGGCCTTGTCAGGGAATTGGGAAGCTTAATCCAATATTTGTTGTAAAGTGCTTTGAGATTCTCAAATGGAAGGTTCTGTTGCAAATAATCACTGCTACAAAAGCCAGTGGAAAAAAAAAATCACCATAGTGCACATTTTGCTTGACAGATAGGAACATTATTTTGTTTTCTTGTTGTTACAAAGCATGTTTAGCATTGGAATGCATAAGGTACTAGAGGATAAGTTTGGACCTAGAAAACTTACTGTGCTATCAAAAGATTCCTTGCAGCATTCATTCCAAGGCTTCTGAAATAGGATATAAAAGGGTGTGTCCAGTACTATTCACTTGGAATAATTTATCTGATGCATTTGGGCAATTTTCAAATCAACTTTGGAATGTTTATTATTACTATTCAGCTAGCTTGATATGATAGTCATTTGGACTGATACTAATAAAGCTAATTTGGACCACATGTCTCCTTTTCTGCTCTTTCTAATCTCCTTATTATTCAAAGGACATATATATTGTTGCTTTAAAAACATAAGAGGAAGACAGAGAGGAGAGGAATTTGGGAAGGTTCTGGGCAGAAGCCCTAGATGAAGAAGAGTTGTTTTCCTGATCTAATGAAGCGCTTTGTTCTGTGTTAGAAAAATGCACCTCCTTTGATTGTTTTCATTTATTATGTGATAACTTTCTCCTCCCTTCCTCTTGCAAAAAAAATTGATGGGTGCTCACTGGATTAGGTCCATTTTGAGGAAGAATTCTGCAGAAATTAATTATTATGTAATATGCAAGACTTTTTTCCCTTTCAGTGGCATACAATCCACAAGACAATTGAGATCCAAATATCAAACATGGTGGCCTGTACTGCTGCCAGCCAATGGTATATTTACATGCAATGTTTGAAGGAATAGTGAATCAGTAAGATGTACTATATATTTCTGGTTTAAAATTCTTATCAAAGTGGTTATTTTTAATGTAGAGTTAGGAAAGAGTTTACAAAGATTTTCTTGCCTTCAACTGTGTTCTATTTACAAATCAACAAATAATTCTCTCAGCTTCCAATACTGTAGGCTCCATGTGAGCTTGAAGGAAGCTCATATGTTGCTGATAACCAAAATGTTTAAATCAAACATAGATGAGAATTGTTGATAATGCAAGAGGTAGCACAAAAATGCAGTTCCCTCTTCCAGGCTCCAGCCCTTGACTTCAGTGGGACTTAAGTTCATGCTTCACTTAAAACCATTAAGTATGTCTTTAACTAAATAAAGGTAGACATAAGCATATGCGTAAATGCTTTATTAAATTAGGGCCTTGTTGTATGTATTCTACTGGAAGTAAAGCCATTTTTGACTGCAAGGCAAATAGGATTCCACAACTGATAGAGGGTATAGTGATATTTCAATCAAGAAAGATATTTTTCAGTCTTTTTTATTTTATTCCAATCATCTATAAAAAAAAGCAATACTTGCTATCTTTCTTCTACTTTTGGGCATTTAGTATCACCCTTGGAAGGAAAAGCAAATCCATGCTGTTACCAGAAATGACTGGCAACCACCATGATGGAAAGTAGCAGGACTCCGGCAATAGAATAACACTGATGAGTTTGTTTTAAGCTTTGGCACATGATGCAGGTATTCTATTCTTGGCTGCTATACCTCTGGCCAACAGAATAAGTCAGGCCTGGCTCAAGATCCCACCCCCTTTCCCTCATATGTCAGCAAAACTGAGGCTTCTCCTGAGATCCAAGACTTTGTCTTTCTTTTCCTGTTGCCACATAAAATACATTTGGTAACACTTAATTAAGGTTCCCATTCAGATTATATAGCCTCAAAGCTAAGAGCAGGGCTATTGCTGCCCAGCTCCCAGTAGCATGGTTAAAGCCACAAAAATCAAATTAGGAACATAACCCTTCATTTACATTTAATATGGAGCATTATTATAAATTAAATAATTATCAAGTGATTAAAACTTACCTCAAGATTAACAAGCATTATTAATGACATAGTTGTTAACCCTCCATAATTATGTCTTTTGTAATCAGCTGGCATTTATTCATTAGTTTTACCTCATGTTGTTATAGCTTTGTACATAGTGTCAATTACACAATTGTTTATTCTCATTAACGATAGTTTAATAATCTTTTGTTATTTACATAACATGAAATAACCATCTTAATTAATCTGCATTTAATGTGCTTTTGGGAGCCAAAATTAAAATAGCTGCCTAAGAGCCATTCTGCATCACATAAGTTTAAACAGTTTGCATGTTAGACCTGAGCAGGACCTGAGCATAGAATTTGTTTTGCCCAGAGAGGTAGGTTTTATAGCCCTTGTTTATAAAAGTTGTTCATATGGGAAAACATTTTATAAGGAGAGCCTCAGATGTAGTTGACACTAGAGAGTGAAACACCCGATACTGAGTGCAACAGTATCTGGTGTTTCACAATTTAATATTGTGGACTTGATCCTTCACAGTACATGTGTGGAGTGTTGCATGTAACAGTGTAAGTGCAATGTAAAATGTGATGACTAGCATTGCGAACAAAGGGACCTGATCCTGCATTAATGGAAGCGCTGCTGCATAGCCACCAAGTTACTCCTGCCTGAAAGCAGGGTCAAGCTAAGCAAGCATCACTAAGCAGTCACTTGCATATTCTTAAACCCACATGAACCCATGTGTCCCCAGACTCACCTGTTTTGTGTCCAAATGCCTCCCTCTTTTCCTGGCCTTTCCTGGTGAAAATAAGTGTGCACAGACTTTTTTAGATTTTCTGTCAGCATGGACTGTCCACTGATTTGCACAGATGCTCTATTGGTGCCCACCTGAGATTATGTTACACCGGCCATTGTGCAGTCTCTGCTGCAGAAGGCCTTGGAAGATTAAGGTCAGTGTGTGTTTGCATGCAGGCGCCCATAATATCACCAGAGCACCAAGTCCTCTAGTACCGACATGGGTTTCAGTAGCTGGGTTACTCATGGGTGTGAACCAGACAAAAAAAAAAAAAAGAGAGGAGAAACCACAAGTGCAAGGAGAGCCAGTTACTGGAAAGGGTTATGGCAGTACAGAAAAATCTGACGTTGCTCTTCATGACTAGGAAGCAGGAAAACACAGCATTAAGCATGCCCCTCAAAGGCTTTCAGAGCAATGCTTTTAGCACCCGTGCTAAGACATAAACAACAAGGATCAATATATATGATGACTATTCGTCTTACTATAGCAGGTTTGGGCCCCTATTTTATATATATCAGCCCTATATATCTAGATGTATAGGGCTGATCACAGAAATCATAAAAATGTAGGGTTGGAGGGACCTCAAAAGGTCTGGTCTAACCCTCTACCTGAGGCAGGGTCATCTCTATCAAAACCATCCTATACAAATGCATTGTATAACTTATTAGCAAAACTCCACCGTCAATCCTGATATAGCCACAAGGCATAGCACCATAACCTGTCACAGGTAAAACAGGAGGACCATGGTGGCCAACATCCTGTTTCTATGAAGGTTGTTAAAATATGCTTGAGAGATCTAAGAAAGAGGGCCATGCTCCCTCCTACAAAGGTAAGCAAAAACTCACAATCCATACCAATTTGACCATGGGGTAAAATTCCTTCCTGACTCCAAATATGGTGATTGGTCTGACCCAGAGTAGAGTGGCAAGGCCTTCTAGCCAAGAACCTCCAGGTTTCAGTCCCACCGAAAGCACTGGCACACTCCAATCAAAATCCCTAGTCTTGACTACAGTATAGATCCAGTTCTTCTACGGAAGGCAAAACACACACACACACACACACACCCCACCAGGAAGAGAGAAAAATCCCTTTTGGCTACACGTGGCAGCCAACAAAGCCCAGAAACATGGGAAATACTGTTGTAGAACGTAGGCACAGCTACTTCTAAATCATCCCTGACCAATGCTCATCCAGCCTTTTCCTGAACAACCCCAATGAGGGAGGTTCTACAACTTCCCTAGGCAGCCCATTCCACTGATCTTGAAGTTGTCTTCAACAACCTGAGACACATGAGCAATTGCTCCCTCCCTGTCTTTATCATATGCTGTAGCCTGCACTAAGGTCATGCCCACTGTGCTTTTATTTCTTGAGCATAACTCAAAGACATATCCCAGATTTCCTTGAAGAGCCTTCTAGAAATTGGTGTTTGGGTTATCTGTCTTTCCTCTGGCCTTGCCTCTTCTTAGAGGTAGCTGAGAGAGGGAGTGGGGTACAGAAGTGCCAAGTCATAGTCAGGGAGCTATGGAATTGTTACTGGTCGAGTTCCTATGTTTTTCAACACAACTCTGAGGGTTAGGCTGGACTGCATCTGGAGCTTAAGCTAAGGGCGTTACTGTGCAGATGTTTGGCAGATATGGGTATGGGGAGAACCTAAAGGTTGACCCTAACCATCAGGTAGGCATAGCATTAAAAATAATCCCTAGCCTGAGGAATTAATATATTCAATTTTCCCTGCATTTTACTTGAAATACTGTTATAATCAATTCTCAGGCTTCAGGACTTCAGTTCTTCAACTCTCAGGCTGGGGACATAAATTATACATAAACTGGTATAAGTGTTTGGAAACTAGTTCAAATCTGTATTGCAATAGAAGCTCAGTGCAGATAAACCACTTTCAAAATGGCCAAAACAAGTTTAAGAAAAACCTGGGTGGATGTAGTATCAGACTTAACTGATTTAGGTTAAATTGGTTTATTGAACTTCTGTCCCTTGAGATCCAAGTTAACTCTCAGTCCCCCAGCATCCAGGATGCTTTGCATCTCCCCCACAAACCCTTCTTCACAGAGTGGGCAAGCTAGCTTTGGCCCAAGCTGTTTGCTCTAACCGAGCAGGGAGGTGTGCTCTAGTGCCCCCCAGTTTCTGGCCTGGGCCACTGCAGGCAGGTGGCTGCATTTCTGGAATCAAAAGTGAATGTCTGTTCATTTGCTTATCAGTTCAATCTACACAGCTAAGACTAACCTGCAAAGATAGGATCAATTCAGCCTTGGACTTTTTGACTTTCTTTACTCAGCCCCACAGTTAGGAATTATTCTTTTTTTCCAGGTATATAACATTCCAGATGCATTATATGGAGGAGGGGATGAAGGATTGGCCACAACCAGAGATGAATGGTAGAACAAGTCGTATTTTTTAAATACTCGACTGGAGTGTCTTGCTCATATGATCAGGGAGGGTCAGGCTTAAACCGATGAAGAAATTTTATCCCATAACAGATTGGCAGGGACCTTGGGGCTTTTCCACTTTCTTCTACAGCATGGGGCATGGTTTGCCAGACATTTGAACATACCCATCTACTCAATTCCTTGAATTTGCAGGGCCTCAAGTCTTTCCTGTTCTCTTCTGGATAACAAAAATGCTAAGAAAGTTTGGGAGCTTAATATAGGAGTAACCTAGTGAAATGTAGTGGCCTCTGATGGGTGAAAGGTTAGAAGAGGTGATATAATAGCCCTTTCTGGTGTTAAACTCTATTAAATACATTTAATGAAAATGGGTATCTGAGTTTATCTCCTAGGATTCTTTCCTTTTTCTCTTAGTTTGGCAATGCTGCCATGTGCCAATCATACTCCAGTGGTAGACCACTCTGTTTCTATACATGGCTTACCTTTAAGTGGACTGATGTACTCATGTGGCACTAGTTCAGACAAAAATATTTCCATTCCATTTCTGCTATTGACTATTAAAAATAATTTCCCTATATAAGCAATAGGAATATAAAATGTCTTCAACCAAGCTGTCTCAGTCCAAGAATTTTGTTACGTACTAATGAAATTACCCCCATCAAGCAACAACAGTACTTCTTGGAGACCACATTAAGCCTTGAAGTAGTATAGTTCCTCTCACACAACTGTATCAGGCTATGGGTAGTGACAGTCTGGAAGATTTAGAGGGTGGAAAATGCCTCTGCTTTCACTTGGCACTGAAAAAAAATTAGACTAATTATATTTTTTTTTTAAAAGAGAGAATTTCAGCCTAACAGCAACAACAGAAAGTTAAATTTTCTCATTTGTAAAGACTTTCCATGCAGAGTTAGCTGTCTGATTAACGGGCATCATTAAATTACTGTATTGAAATGCTGTAATCTACTCAAATGCTGGCTTGCTCTCCTCCCAAAACCAAGGATATGAAACACGTCTGAAACTCTATAAAGATGCTTCGAAAAAAAGTAGCAAAGAACATATGGCCAGATCCTGAGCTGTGGTGGAATACCTCTACTGCAGTCAGGGGAGCTAGCAAGATAGACAGGATCAGGTCCATAATAACCACTTTACTCCAACAGAAAAAGCTGCCTACCTCTTCCTTCCCCCACCCTCTTGTATTCTCAAAGAAATTAAAAGAAACAAGAAAGAATGGAAGGGCTATTCTAGAATTACTATAGCACAAAAAAATATTAGTAATAGTCCCCCAGGGAATATATTTTAAGTCCATCTGATATACACATACACACACTGATTTAGACCAATTACATGCAGCTGATGACAAAAATCTGTACCAGGCTTTCCTGAAAGGGTGGGGTGGTATAACTCAGTGGGGAAGCCTGACTTGATAAAGGTACCTCCAGGTGTTAAAACATTCAATGTTCTGGATATGACCGGAACTGACCAAAAAGAAGCAATATTTTTGGAAGGAGCCTCTAGCACTTGGAAACTTAATCTTCAATAGACTGCAAACCTGAAATCCCTCATTGTACAATATGTTGATTTTCAACACGTTAAAAATCCCCAGAACTCATCAAATAACTTGCAATGTATTTGGAAGGTCATTGTGAGGTTAGCATATAAAGTGGACCACCTACCTAGGAAAATTGCCATGTCTCTTTACAATTTACTTTGTCAAAAAAAGGACAAAGGAACTGTTTTAATGAGGTGTTTTCGTTTGTCTTTTGTTTCATATTTTATACAGGAAAAAGGAAAATGTTTCTTCAGTTCAGGGCATCTGAATCATATTTCCAGTGGGACAGGCACTTTTAGGACAGTAAGTTCTGAAGTATAAATAACTTTCAATAAATTAAACTTCAGTCATTTGCTTTTTTTTCATAGTTGGAAACATTCAGCCTTCAAAACCTCCATTTGTTCTCCAGTGAAATAAAAAAATCAGAGTTATGTCTAAAACAAAGACTTTTTTTTGGAACGTTCCAGTTCAGGAATAATGATGAGATAATGTGGTACATTATGTATTGCAGGGAAACTCTGCTGTATCAATGAATGCAAATGTATTCAAGCTTTCCACATAGTGTCAGTTTTTCTGCTCTAATAAACTGCACATGACTTCTTCTGTTGATGCGAAAATCCAGTGCAATAATTAAGTATTAATTGTAAACAAGGCTGAGAAAAAATGATGTGTCTGTTGGATGAAAAAATCTTTAACACTAAGCACATTAATTTTTTGCTCAGAACCAGCATGACAAAAGCCCCCCCATCTCACTCACCATAGTGAAATGGCATCTAAAATAGCCATAATGCTACATTCTTAATATTTCAAATCATGTGGGTGTTTTTAAATGCATTTCATTTTATATTTAAATTCACACTTTACTACTTTAGAGTTAGTTTAGTATTTCTCTTGCACTTGGAAAATAGTACTGCAAGTGTGATATATTGTTTATTGAAATTTAGTTCTGCAATGTTTTAGTGGCATATTTGGGAACAAGGATTGTATATATACAGAAGAAATGCAAACATTCTGTTACCTATAATTCTCTAAACATATGGTCTTTAAAATTTACAACTATTGAGTCATGCTATATATAGCTATGAAACGGTGAAGAATATGGCCCCCATTCTGTAAACTATACCACACAGACCCTAACCTGCACATGTCCCACCCAAAGGCATCTTGTCGGATCAAAGAGTTCTTTTTGTGCAGAACAGCTTTATATTTTTAAACACTCTGAAGAAGCAACACCATGGCATTGCTTCAGCTTGTTATGGAAGCCACGTACACACACATGCACAGGCAAAGGCAAAATTTTGGCTTTAGAACTTCACTCTGACTCTCTTTTTCTTTCTATAACCTAGAATAAGTCATTTCAGATGGAAGGTTTGGGGCTGACTATTAGGATTTGGAAGCAGCACAAGATAACCCCAAACTCAACAAAAATACCATATAAGTGAGGTCAGAAAAAATAATTCTCCAAGAAAAAATACTACTAGTTAGGACTGGCTAGAAAAAAAGTAATACACTTGTTTAAAACTTGTTAAAATAAAAACAAAACCAACTGTGGCAGAGCATCTTTGGTGCTTGCCACTTTAAGGGCTAGAACAGGCAGCAAAGAAGCCTGCAGGTGACTGCACTCCCAATCAGGAGTCACATGGCCAGCAGGAGGCTGCCTGATTGGAAAGTGGGCCCAGCTGCTAGATATAAGATCAGGCCCTGAGCAGCAGGGCCAGCAGTTGCTGCAAGCAGTCAAAGGGAGAACATCATCTGGCTGGAGGTGCTGCTCCCAGAACATCTGCGGAGCTTCGGGCATAGCATAAGGGAAGGTTCAGAGCTGTGTATAACACCCTAGGCATCAGGGCATAAAATGGGCAGCCTCCTGCATTATTACATCCTCTTTTTTATATCAAGGCATGGCAGACAAGACAGGTCAGACTTCCCTAGACAGGTGGGCAGGATGATGTTGCAACCAGCCTCGTGACTTCGCCCAGTCACACCAACTTGCTGCTAAATCCTCTTTTTTTCCTTGATCCATTTGCACTATATAGAGCATATCTACAACATGGTGGCAACATACCCCCACTACACTGTTCCCAAGCACACCTTTGTCCACCTGCTCCTACTCACATACTCCAAAATAGGCTGGTGAACAGACTCCAGGGTATCTCTCGCTTCTACTGTTTTTGAGACCTTGATCTCTGAAACACTTGACAGCAGCCACTGGAGAAGATCTTGGAGCATGTTCACTAGCATATTTCCAGGACTGGAGCGTGCATGCATAAGTGGATGGGTGCTGCTGGGGCCATTCTAACCAGCACATGCTGCGGCCCACAGAGCATTGCAAACTGCTCAGAGTAGCAGTTCTGTTCTGTTTGTACATGGTGGGCACATCTACATATGAAATTAGTGTACCTGAGTAAACTCCGGTGCAGTTCATTCCAGAGTTTATTGCTCCTGGGAGCAGCATTTACATGTGCACCCAGGACCGCAGCACATTGAACCAAGAAACCACACTGAATAGCCCCAGCTGCCAGGGAGTCCAGGAGGTCAGCCAGTCAGCCCAGAGCTGCTCTGCCTTGGCTCAACATGTTGTGGAGGGGCTGGCTGGGGCACAAGGTTGCTCCAGTACAGGGCTAGGTGGTAGGAGCCCCTGCACTGTACCATCTTCATGCCAAAGCCACCCTGGTCACCATCTACACATGCATTTTGGCACACTAAATAACTCTGCCATGGAATAGTACTTGTGTCATGTAGTGCTATCCTACAGCACAGTTAATTAGTTTACTGCACCCTAATAGCACCGCATGCATAGACGGTGTCACTTTACTGTGGAGCTAATTAGTCAACTGCAGGAAAGTGCATGTATAGATGTCCCCAGTGTAACACAATGGGGCCCTGACTGAATGACTAAAATTCTTAGGCAATATAAATAAAATAACTGCAAGAAAACTGAAAGGTCCAGCAGATTTTAAGCTGCTGACTTTAGGTGCTACAAATTATTGCATAATAAGGATATGCAAAACAGCACTGTTCTGCTTCAACTTCCATTTCGATGGAATAGTGTTTCATTTTGAGTTTCATTTCATTTTGAAAGCACTGTTCCATTTTGTTTCATCAAAACTCTTTGGCTGTTTCAATGCTGTTTCGACATTTTACCCATAGCCAGCACCAGGAAGATCGGTGCTGCCACTGGCCCCAGCAGGCAGCACCAGCCTCCTGTGATCACGAAGGAAGATTGGGGGCCCATACCCCTGGGAGCAGTCCAGCACAGCCTCCACACCCCTTCCTGGCATAGGCCCCCACACTGATCTTCCTGGCATAGGCTGCATCCAGCTAGCAGCACCAGCCTCCTGTCATCCAGCAGGCAGATCAGAGGCTCATCCACACTCATGGGAGGGCTGCAAAGGCTGTGCTGGACTGCTCCTGGGGGTGTGGGCCCCTGATCTTCCTCCTGGATCACAGGAGGCTGGTGCTGCCAGCTGGGAGCCCGCACCCAGTGCCGGGAAGATTGGTGCTGCCACTGGGCCCCAGCCGGCAGCACCAGCCTCCTGTCATCTGGCAAGCAGATTGGGGGCTGTATCACCAGGAGCAGTCAGTCTGGCACAGCCCCCACAGCCCTCCTGGGGGTATGGGTGAGCCCCCAATCTGCCTGCTGGATGACAGGAGGCTAGTGCTGCTGGCTGGGACCAGCAACAGCACCGATCTTCCCGGCACAGGCTGCACCGAGCCAGCAGCATCAGCCTCCTGTCATCTGGTAGGCAGATTGTGGGATCATGAGGCAGCAGCGGGTACCCACACGAGCTGAGTTTCCCCAGGCCCCACACCAGAGCCAATCCAGGGAGGCAGGGAGAGCCAGGGCTGTGTTCCCCATGGGACTAAGCCACATGGGACTGTAGAGCTGCTCGGAATGCAGCCCTGGCTCTCCCCTGCCTCTCACCACCGGGCTGCTTTGAAATTCACAATGTTTCAAAACTTTCAAAACATTTCAACTGGCCTTGTTTTGTTTCAAGGCTGTTTCAAAGCCCTTCATTTCATTTTGGTTTAACTGTTTTGAGCTCTAAACGAGTTGAAACAGCATTGAAACGAAACAACCAGTGAAGCTTCATACAGCCCTATGGCACAATAATTCATGCTCTGCCATGTTTGATTGCCAATTAGGAAGTGCTAAGAGAAGGTTTGGTGCTGAGCAATCTTGCCTAACAAAGTGTTTTAAAATGGAATAGTAATTATCGTCATTTCTATACTGATGTTTATATACACCATGGGCTTCTATTACTACAGTTGCATGCAAGAATTATGCATAGAAACATACAATGAGGTTTGTTCACAAACCCTTCACCTACAGAAGCACAGCATATTTTAGCCCTCTTACTTTAGTTGGCCATGACTATTGTAGGCTCTTTGGGATAGGGAGTATCTTTTTGTTCTGTGTTTGCAACATTCCTAGCCCAGCCTATTCCTTATTGCATGGTCAACTCCCTTAAGTGCTACCAGCATAAAAAAGTTAATAGGATGATGTAGATAAAGGACTGTGTTGATCATCAGGGGCTTTTCTATAACAATTATGCCTTGATAATACTATCAGCAACACAGAGTAATTTAAGTACCCACTGCTAGTTCTGATGCATTAAGACAGATTTCAAGGATTCATAGAAAAGTAGGGATGAAAGGGACCTCAGGAAGTCATCTAGCCCAACCCCCATGCTCAAGGGATGATCATCTCTCTGTCTAAACCACCCTAAATGAGTGTTTCTCTAACCTTCTCTTAAAAACTTCCCAGTATAGAGATTTCACCGCCTCTCTAGGTAGCCTGTTCCAAAGCTTAACCACTTTCATAATGAGAAAATTCTTCCTAATATCCAACCTAAATTTCCCTTGCTGCAATTTGAGACTGTTGCTCCTTGTCCTGTCCCCTACAGCCACAGAAAACAGTCTGTCATCATCCTCTGTAGAACCATGCTTTAAGTATTTGAAGATTATTAGCAAATTTCCCCTCAGCTTTCTCTTCTCAGACTAAATAATCATATTTTTCTCACAAGTCATGTTTTCCAGACCTCTAATCATTTTCATGGCTCTCTGCTGGACTCTAATTTGTCCATGTCTTTCTTGAAGTGCAGAACCCAAAAGTGAACACTATGCCAAGTGAGGCCTCACTAGTGTCAAATAGAGAAAAAGAATCCCTTTCCTTGGGCTGTAAGTTATACTCCTGTTAATGCAGTACAGAATTAATGGGTGCAGTAGGTAAGGAAGTTTATGCTATTTTTCTGCATTTCATCCATGCAAGTCAACTAACTTTTATAATCATCTGCAATGGTGCAGTTAGTAAGTGCACCTCAAGCTGTTAAAAGCAAAATTCAAGTCACTTGTGTGTGTTAACTGGGTTTCTGGTTTTAGCCGTGCTGGTCTAAGGACATAGGCAGGCAAGGTTCTTTGAATAGATGTGATATCTTTTTATTAGACCAACTTAATAGTTGGAGAAATATATCTTAGCAAGCTTTCAGGTTTAAAAACCCTTTGTCAGGCTGAGAAAGCATCTGCAGTTGGTGTATGTGCTCTTCCTGGATGGAATGAATAGTGGCAAGAAAGCCAGTCAGTGGAAATATAAATTGAGGCATCAAGGGGTGAGAGAGAGGCTGAGAAGTGGGGAGGAAGGGGGATGTAGCAGGTAGAAGTGGAGAGCTACCTGGGGAGTCAGATGTCAGGCAGGTTTTAGTGTGTTATAAATCCAATGTCTATATCGAGTCCATGAGTTCTTGTATCTAGGAGGTTGATGAAGTGAAGTTCATAGGCTTAACTGTGAAAAGTGTTTTGTAAATTCAAACAAGCACTGAACCTCACTAATCTCATCACCAGAAGCAAACTTCCTACAGCCCAAAACATACCAAATGGATCCAGACCATCCTATGACAAGAAAATACTACCCCACAATTACTACACCCCACAACAGAACCATCACCATTCCTGGATCTTACAGCTGCACCTCCAGAAATGTTACACATCTCATCCAGTGCACCAAATGCCCTGATGGAAAATACATAGGAGAGACAACAACTACACACCAGAATGAATGCACACTGGACATCTATTAAAGACAAAAACACCCAATTACCAGTGGGGGCACATTTCTCACAAGCACACAACTCTCTCTCCAATCTCTCAGTCCTGATCCTCAAAGGGAATTTACAACACGCTTTTCACAGATGAGCCTATGAATTTCACTTCATCAACCTCCTTGATACAAAAACTCATGGACTCAATATAGACATTGGATTTATGACACACTAGATTCATAGATTCACAGACACTAGGGCTGGAAGGGACCTCAGAAGATCATCAAGTCCAGCCCCCTGCCCCAGGGGCAGGAAGTCAGCAGGGATCATAGGATCCCAGCAAGATAAATATCCAAATGTCTCTTGAAGGCGTTCAAAGTAGGTGTTTGAACCTCCGGTGGCAGTCTATTCCAAACCTTGGGGGCTCGGACAGTAAAGAAGTTTTCCTTATGTCCAGCCTGAAATGGTCACGGAGGAGTTTGTGACCGTTCGATCTTGTCATCCCTTGGGGTGCTCTGGTAAACAGACGTTCCCCCAGATCCTGATGAGCACCTCCGATAAACTTATACATGGCCACCAGATCACCCCTGAGCCTGCGCTTTTCCAGGCTGTAGAGTCCCATAGCTCTCAGCCTCTCATCATAAGGTCTGTTTGTTACCAAATTTGCCCATTACTTTGGGGTGTGCTCATTTATTAGGGATAGTTTCTAGGATCTTGGTGATTCTGTCAATGTGCTGCTTGTGTTACTATATGGAGCTGTATTTCTCCCTTCTGCAAGCCCTCACCCCCAGTGGAGCTATCTTGCAGGACTCAATCTCAATGGGCTGGGTTCCTCCAGTCACCAAATCAGTCATACACACA